>NW_022436989.1:8839122-8852692 GCF_009761245.1 Sapajus apella | reverse complement strand
GTTTCACCATGTTAGCCAGGATGGTCTTGATCTCTTGACCTTGTGACCCACCCACATTTTGGCCTCCCAAAGTGCTGGGATTACAGGCGTGAGAAAAGTTTTTCTTTTTATAATAGATTTGTGTATGTTTCCTGGTAGTAAATGACACGATGGATTGGTATCTACATATATTGTATACATCCATTACATACATAGTATATTCTTAATTCTTAAAATATTTCTAGGCTATGCTGTTTATCTATGAGTTTTTTTCAAATTGTCACAAATCTCCACAAAATCTTGTAATATGGTTATTGAAAAAAAGCCTGCATATAAATGAATCTTCGAAATTCAAACCCATGTTGTTCAAGGGTCAACAATAGGCTCATTTGACTGATTTCATTTCTAGTACGAATCAAATGTGTTTTGAATTTCTGAAGTTGCTGTAGGAAGGTGATTTTATATATAAATCTGCACTCAGAGATTTACCCCATTTTGTGAAAATTATCTCTTCATATTCTCAAAAGTTAGGTATTGACACCTATCATCAGAGATGCAAATACACAGAGAGTAAGGCAAATTTCAGGTGGGCAATTGTTAAGCTTATGTGAGAACAATAATTTGTTATTAACAATAATTTGTTATTAGATTTCCAGTAACTCCTTCATTTTGGCATGCTCTGTTTTCAGGTATGCTGAAGCCCTTAGTTTTTCTTTGTAATTTCAAAATATTTGTTCAACTCTCTTAACAAAACAATTCGTCCTTTACTACTCCTTGGGGAGATTGAACCAAATTGTCAATAGTTCTTTCTTTGAAATGTCAGTTTTGCTGTTTGAATATTTAAGCCATCATGGAGGGGGTCAGAAAAAAGAAAAACATCACTAAACTTATTCTTTCGTCATTCTCTTCTGCACTCTTGTTGAGTATTGAGCTCATCCAGGAAGCCTGTCCTGATACTCAGAGGATTGTTTAAGTGCTCTTTCTTTGTGCTCCCATTTCCTCATTAAAATTGTTATGGAATTATTTTTTGTTTGTTAATCTATGTCCACCACTAAACAATGACCAGTTTGGGGGCAGAGATAATGTCTTGTTCCCCTTTGTGTCTCCAGTGTTTAGAATATTGCCTGGTACATAATCCAATTTTAGTTTGTAAAATGAAAAAATTAAATCATTAAACTACATTTGTAAGATGCATTTATTCCAACTACTATACATTTGATTGAGCACTATCATATAGCTTATAGATTGAATGGCTCTCCACAAAAGATGTCATGATAAATTTGATTAGATGTTTTGTTACACAAAAAGGAAAACACACATTGACTATACTATTCTCTTAGAGGCCACATTAGAAATGAGGTTGAGAAAGGAAATGACATGTGTCTGTTATGATCCCATATACGGCCTGAGTGGGGCGCATTCGCATAAGTCACAAGGCATTGACCTGAACCAAGTGTAGAAAATGAATCCTCTTTTGCCACCTCTCTCCCCGTTCCAGGCAGTCTATTTCTGACCTGGTTAATTCCACTGCTCCAGTTTGCAGACCGCTCTCCGGTCCTCCTGGAAATGACTTCATCATAAACAAAACTTAATAATGGCAACTTCTCAGCATTTGCACATCTACACCCCTGTCCTTAGAAGTAACCCTGTCTTCTACATTTGTGACCTTTCTTATTTCTGTAGCTGAGTCCAAACTCATTCTGCTTTCCACACAACAGCCAATAAATCAATAGACAAGGAGTTGGCACAAGGAAAGTTATTTTATTTCAGAGAGCCAGCAAACTGAGAAGATGGTAGACTAATGTCCTAAAGATCCATGTAAAGCTGTCACAAATTTCAGCCTCTTTTTTTAAGGGCATGAGCATAGAGGGAATTGGGATCAGAAGGTGACTGATGACCACAGACATCTGGGCACCAGTGAGGGTCCAAGAAGGCTGTGAAACATCTCCATCCTTGGTCAGGTCACAGTGTTCCAACAAATCCTCAACACTGCTACTTGTGTGCACATCCATCTTATCTCCTCAGGGGCTAGTTTTGGGAAGGGACCATTATTTTCCCTGCTTTAAAGTTAAACTATAAACTAAATTCCTCCCATAGTTAGCTTGGCCTATCTGTGGTGATAAGCAAAAGCAGCCCAAGAGATACGACTGCAGGAGGAGGGAATAAAGAGAAACATGGGGTAAGTCATGCTAGGCCTCCTTTCCAGTGATATTTCTTCTCCCCTTACTAAAACATGTGTAAATAGTTCCTGCAGTTTGTGAATCCACACGTTCTTCCTCAGCAATCACTGGTAGGTCTTACTGCTCCTCTTTACGATCTTTAGTGGAATTTTCCCCATACCATTCCTTTTGCCATTTAATTCTTTCTTCAACTGATGCGCCACTGTGTGTGATCTATTTCAAAATAGATTGCAAAATGAATGAGGGCAGAGACTGTAGTCCATTGTTGCCATCCCTGGAGGGTATTCATTTCACACATAGCTTTTTCATTTTTAAGAGATCATGTTCTGTGTGCCAACCGTAAGAGAGGCTTTCAGGATACAAAGATGATTCTGTAGTGGGGATAAACAATTATGTAAACAAGTGGATGTCATCTTCGTGTTAATTCCCTCAAACACCACAGGCTGAGATAAGGGATTGTAGACAGGTGGCTTCCTTGGGGAAGTCATCCAAGGAACCAAATAGAGGCACAATCATGAGTATGCGATGAACATGGGAGCAGCTGTGGACAGTGCGGGACCAGCTCCACAGGGGATCCTTTGAGAAGCCATGAGAAAATGGCCCTCAGAATTGTTCACCTTGGTCATCAGGCAAACAATTAGCCTTCTTTCCTCCCTTCAAAAGCCCACCACTCCCATGTCTTTTACATGGTTTCTCTGTCCCCCAAGTTCTGGCTGGGCCTCTGTCCTTCCATCCACTGTTTACCATCATCATCTTCCAACTGAGTCCTCTAGAGACTGACCCAGCTACTTAGGCTGCTTGCATATTTTTCACCCTGATGATCTCTCTGGATCTCTGCACACACACAGCCTTCCCCTTCTCCAGCAAGGGTCAAAGAGAGAGATCAGGGCCCTCTGGACTGTCAGACAGGGAGTGGAAGAGAAAGAGCTCTGATGTCAAATGAAGGAGATCTGGATTCCATTTCTGATTCTCCCATAAATAAACAATCCCTTCATTCATTTATATTAAAAAAAGTCATTTAATTACCCATTAAATCAGGGCATACTTATACACCAACCCTTCTTTCTCTTTGGTCAAGAGGTTTTTGAAATGTCCTGGCTTGCCTTACCTCAAAATGCCTGAGTAGGTCCCTACAGGCACCTATGCGGGAGCAGCAGGGAAGTCTCAGAGCAAAAAGTAAGAAATAGATGATCGAGCCAAGGCGTACGATGTCGGCTTGCATGTGCATAGTGGTGTTCAGAGTGCTACAACATAGAGTACTACAAACAGAGAGTACCAAACATAGAGTACTACAAGATGGGCAGGCGAAGATGGCCCAGGCACAAAAAGTGTCTAAGCAGTAATTAACAGCAGCATTTCTGGTTTTTAGTTGGGTAAACGAGTGAGATGCTCAGCCTCCCTAGGGTAAGGAAGGGACAGCGAAAGCATCGTAGGTGAAATAATCATTCAGTTGCACAAAATACCAGCTTCAGCCTCAATGAATTAGTATAGTACAGAATGAAATGCTTTGGCAAAATCGATGAATAAAAAGGAGAGAATTTTCTATTTCCCTTCCTTGGCATCTTACTTACAGGAATAATTTCATTCTGACTCTGTGTAATGAGGTTTATGACCCTGAGCAAGTGAATGACTTGGCCGGGCTCCAATTTCTTCATTTATAAAATGAGATGATCACTGAGTTCCATTCCAAGTCTAACATTATGATTTTATAAATCTATGTGCACACAATACACTAGAGTTTAAACTCTGACTTTCCAGAACTATGCACATTTGTATTACTGTACTTGACTGTCCTGCCAGGTTCTCTACTAGAATTTTCCCAAATGCTGGGAGATCCCATTACACATTTTTTTTTTTTTAGAAAAATAAGCATTTATTTTTTAAAAAAGTATAATAGTATTTTATGTCAAAAATCCATATACATATGTATATGAGAGAAAAATAGAGTATCATAATGACAAATACAATGGTTATAATGGTTAGTGTGATAAAAGAAAGATGCCCACTGCACTTTCATTTTTCTTCTTGTGTGTGCTGATTATGATGATTGCTTTGGAATTTCCTGAATATTTATCGAAACAAAAGGCTATGAAGAATGAATTTGGGAAAAGTAGTTTACATGGACTACATGAAAATTTTAGCGTGTATGCCTTTGGAAATGTTCACCTGTACCTGCCCGTTAAATGACAAATTTCCAGAGCTTTCTCCTCAGAATTACAAATAGCACTGAATGCTTTCTCGTGGTCTCCATGTTGCATATGATCTGAGGGACTAACTCTGCTTCCTCTCCTCCTTCCATTCTCTCTCCCTTCCCTAATTCTAGCCACGCTGGCTCGTTTTCTGCTCCTTGATCACATTTAGGCTTTCTGCCTCAGTGCCTTAGAATTAGCGTTCTTCCTGCCTGGACTCTTCTGTTTGTGTCTTCCCTTCTTCTCCTGATTCATCTCTCAGAGCAAACATTGCATCCCTGGAGAAGCCTGCCTGAGACATCCACTCTAAATTTGCTCCAGCCACTCTGTTGCTCCGTTTTATTTTTATTTTCAGAATTATTATTGTCTTTTTTATAGCTTATATGTATTTATTTATTTATTAGCGTGTCCCTCATAAAAGGTAAATTTCATTCTAGCTTGAATCCTGAGTTCCCATGAGAATATCTACAATATAATAAATGTAGGATAAATATTTGTTGGCCAAATAAATAACCACTGAGTGGTACATGAGTCAACATTCAAACAAAAAAGAACAAATACTGAGCTTGAAACTAGAATCCTTGTTTCAATTTTGTCTCTCATGTGAGAGTATATAATCTAAAAACAATAATTCCTGTTGACTTCCCAGGTTGTTGCTCATGTTTACACTTTATGTATAACCACCTGAAATCTCTATCTTCAAGAATATTCTAGAAGAATACATTCATTCTGTCATGCTTTATGTTTAGAGTGTGAATCTCATCTTCATCACTTACTAGCTGTGAAAACTTGTTCAAGTTACTTAGCTCCCTTCTATTTTCTTATCTATGAAACTATGGTAAGGACAGTACCTACCTCAGATATTAGATTCAGAGTACTCAGGAAATGCCTGACACATTGTATCCACTATGTAAGTGTGTTACTTGTTTTCATTGAGTATCAGCTTCTTTTCCTATTAATAACTGAGTTACTCCTAACCATCCTCTGAGGCAGCACTCAGGTCTTCTGTAAAGCCTTTACGTACATCCCCGTTTGCCTATTCCTTCCCTAACTACATTACACAGAACATTAGTGATTTCTTACATCCTATTACTTTAGCCAATACTTTAAAACTTGCTTGTGTATTTATTATTTTCTTTCGTAATACAAACTAAAGAATCATTACGAATTTCTCTAGTGCATTCCTTCAATCCTAGTACACTTCTATCCATTAATTTGTGGATAAACGTATTTTTTTCCAAATAGATGGAATTCTCACTGTCTCAATTTATTTAAAATATTTACTTAAGACATTTGAACAAAACAATTTTCTTTTGTAAGAATCATTGATCATGAATAGAAGGAATATCAATTTCAAAAATAGATTTGACAAAATATTTTTTAAGTCAATTGCCTTTGGATTTCAAAATACTTCAGAAAGGTTCATTCTTCTTGGACTGTAATTTACCCATTAAAATTCAAAATGAAATATTTAAGAAAAAGTTATTGCATTAAATAAACAAAAGCCTGTATTCCCAATCCCAAATGGATGTATATCTGCTGTTTTATCAGACGATTTGCAATTTTAAAATAAATTTAAAAGCTTCTAGGATACTTTGTGGTACAATTAAAATAGTTATTTCCAACAATAAAGTGCAGAGGCAAATACTACACACAAATAATAGTTTCCATGTATTTTTTCAGTTAGAGTCAACAGTGCTAATTACTTTATTTTATTTGTATACTTTTTCTTTTGCTTTCTTTCCTTTCTTATTTATTTATGTATTTATTTTGAGTTAGTTTCACTCTTTCGCCCAGGCTGCAGTGTAGTGGTGAAAGCTCGGTTCACTGAAGTCTCAAACTCCAAGGCTCAAGCAATCCTCCTGCGTCCACTTCCTGAGCAGCTGGGACCACAGACATGTGCCACCACACCTGGCTAATGTTTCTATCTTTTGTAGAGATGGGGTTTTTCCCTGTTACCCAGGCTTGTCTCGAGCCCTTGCATTCAAGCACTCCACCCACCGCAGCCTCCCAAAGTGCTGGGATTACAGACTTGAGCCACTGGGCCCAGCAAAATTTTCCCGAGTGTATTTAAAAGTTAAATAAGCACAATTATTTTATTTATTTATACTCAGTCATCTTTTCTATTTCCTTTAATAACTGATCAAAGCCTCTGTCCATCACCCCAAGTCCCCAGGAATAAACATCCAGGATTTTCATCTGCAGATAAAATAGAACCATCTGATATGAGCTTTTTGGTTTCTTTCTGCCTATAGTCATAAAAGCCTCTATATTAGTTTATATTTACTTCCTGTCATTCTTGGTCAAATAAAAGCATCCAGTTTCAAGTTCAATCCCTTCCTATGCTTGACCGATTGGAGTAAAAAGACTATTAGATATACCCCATATAGACACACAGTACCTGAATCGAAATCCCTGAACCTAAACTTGCTCACTTAATAACTATAGGCAATGGATTACTGAATTAGCAACATACACATGAAAGTCCTAAATAAATTGATTGCCTTCTTTGGCTTTCTTTTCTCTCTTAAATTCAAAACTCTCTAAGACTCAATTGTCTTTTTCTCTTAGTACATGTTCAATGATGGGTGATTTCTTTTTTTTTCTGAATTCAATCTCTCATTTTAAAATGTTTATCTTGTCTGTATTCAAATTATACCCCTACTGAAAAAAACACAAACATAAAAAGGAAACTATATTAAATTGCTTAAGGTCAGTGATGAAGAGAAAACCTTAAAGCAAACTGAAAAAAAAAAACTGAATTATACACAAAGGAACAAAAACATACATGACAGTAGTTTCTTGGAGAAATAAAACCAACCAGAAGACAGTGAAGTAAAACCTTAAAAGGAACGAAGGCAAAAAAATTCAGCCAACCTAGGAATGTACATTTGACCAAAATCAAATTCAAAACCAAAGGGAAAAAAAAAAAAAAAAAAAAAACACAACTTTCTAAGACCAAAAAAGGGGAAATAATTTAGCAGTAGCAGACCTGCACTACAAGGTATATTAAAAAAATATATAAATAAGTTCTTCAGGAAGAAGAAAAGCGGCAGCCACTGGAAATCTGAATTTCCACCAAAAAATGAAAAGCACTAGAAATGGTCATTATGTGAATAAATACAAACTTTTTTCTCACTAATTAAATCTCTTTAAAAAATAATTGATTGTTGAAGGCAAAAATAATAACAATGAATTGTGAGTTTTGTAACATTTGTCAGGAGTCAAATGTATAACAAAAAAATATCACAAAGAAGAGATTAACAAGTATATTCTGGTAAAGATCACAGGGAAGTGGTACAATATCACTTTATGGTAGACTGCAGTAAGTTGAAGATGTACTCTATAAACCTTAAAGAAAACGAAATCACTAATATAATACAATAAGGAGTTGTAGTTCAAAAGCAAACAGAGCACATATAATAGAACCATAAAAAATACTCAGTGAGTTTAAAAGATGTCAGTAAAGAGGGAAAATTGAACAAAGAACACTTGGAGCAAAATAGGAAACAAATAGTAGAATGGCATATTTAAGGTCAAGATTATCTAAATTCACATGACATATAAATGCTCTACTTATTCCAATGAAAATACAGAGATTTTCAGTTTGGGTAAAAAAGCAGTACCGAACTATTAGCTTCCAACAAGAATCCAAAACTCAAATATAAAGACACAAAAAGTTAAAAGTAAAAGATGGAAAAAGATGCAGTATGTTAACACTAATCGAAAATGAGCTAGAGTAGCTGTAGCAATATCAGACAAAATATATTTCCAAGCAAAGAGGATGAACAGAGGTAAAGAAGGTCATTTCAAAACGATAAAGGGGTCGACACATCAAGACAGCATAAAATCCTGTATTTATGCACCTAATAATAGAGCTTCAAAAATCATGAAGCAAAAACCGATAAACCTGAAAGAGGAAATAGAAGAATCCACAATTATAGTTGGAAACTTCAACAACCTTTTCTCTATAATTGATAGGACAAATAGACAGAAAATCATTAAGGACATGGAAATATTGACCAATATTATGAACCTACTTGAACACCTCACAGTTTTGCAGAGTACACATCTCCTCAGGTATATTGGAACATTTAAGAAATTGTTTCATAAAAGAACTGCCAACAAATCTAAAAGAAAAAAACATTTTCCAGACTAAGTTTCTCAAAAAATAAAAAGCTCCTCTGCTGAACAGAAATAATTTATTCCTGGCTACTTATTACACAATATTTTCAAACACTGGCTTTAGATCATAACAGTTTTTCCTATCAACACTTACAAGTTTGTATCCAATTTTCTCTGCTCTTTTTGCCATTGCCCTTTGTCCAAATTGCTGTCCACCTCCTTTGTGCTACCTTGGTGCTTTGCCCATAACCATGTCATAAAACTTTGCCTGTTGGATGCAGCTAGACTGTGAATGACCCTCATGCCTCATTTCTTTTTTATGGTAAAACCAATGGTGACTTCTCAGTCTTCATCTTATTCTAACTTTCATCAGCATTTGACAACATTGATTCTCCTTTCTTGAAACACTTTCTGTCCAGTTAGCTGTCACGGCATCATCACACGCTCTCAACATTTTTACAACTGCTCTGGCCCCTGCTTCTCTGCCTCTCTCTGGTCCAAGTGAACATTTGCTGCTGGATTTGTGCTGCTGGCTATGTCAGCCCCACCCCCACGGCTCAATCCTTTAAGTATGTTCAATTTTATTTACTCTCATCCTTTTGTACTATCTCTTCCAGCTCCATGGTTTTACATACCATCTACATGCTGGCAGTCCCCAAATTCCTTTTTATTTCCCTTTCTTTAGTGAGACTCCCTTCTCTTGAAAGAAAAAAAAAATTTTTAAAGAAACACCAAATGTTTGTCTTCAGCACGCACACCTCGCTGAACCCCAGCCTCTGACACCTATCTGCCTACTTGCCATTTCCACTTGCGCGTCCCGGTGCTAGCCTGTCCTCACATGAGCCCTGAGTCTTCTCTCAAACCTCCTAGCACAGGCTTTCACATTTCATTAAAGGCAATTCCATCCCTTCTGTTGTTCAGACTAAAATCCCTGGAGTCATTTCCAACTCTGTTCATTTGTCTCCTGTAATATAGCCAGCCCATTAGCAAATCCTCTAACCTCTGTCTTCAGAATCTATGCAGAGCTCACACATCTCCTCCACTGTCACCACCCTGGCCCAAACCACCTTTCTCTCTTATCGGGATTGTCACCGAAGTTTCTCAACCTGTCTTCCAGCTGATGGCCTCACTCTCTTCAGACTCTGCTCAACATGGGAGGTTAAGTGAGCCTGTGATTCAAGTTCATGGTTTCACATCTCACTCAGAATAAAAGGTAAGCCCATTGCAAAAGTCTAGGGTCCTTCAGGACTTCGCATCCCACCTCCAGCTCATTACCTCTACTCCTCCCCTGTGTATTGCTCTGATACACTAGGGCTTCGTCAATGCTCTTCAAATATCCCAGGCAAAATCCTTTATACCTGCTATTTCTTCTGCCTAGATACAAGGGTGTCCAATCTGTTGGCTTTCCTGGGCTACACTGGAAGAAGAAGAATTGTCTTGGGCCACACACAAAATACGCTAACACTAACGATAGCTGATGAGCTAAAAAGAAAAAAAAATCACAAAAAAACTCATAATGCTTTAAGAATGTTTATGAATTTGTGTTGGGCCATATTCAAAGCTCTCCTGGGTAACATGCAGCCCACGGACCGTGGGTTGAATAAGCTTGGACTAGAGCATTCTACTCCCAATTAACCACATGGTTCATTATCTCACTGCTGCCAAGTGTTGACTCAAATATCATCCTAGAGCAGCAGCCCTCCCTGACCTTCTCCAGGGAGGTGAAACTCCCCTGGTCACCGTCATCTCCCTTCCTACTTTATGTCTTTCCATAAAACATATCACCGTGTGGCCCTTTATACATTTTAGTTATTTAATTAATGTATTGGCTCTCTCTCCTCCCTTGAACACAGGCTCCAGAGGGTAGGGATTTTTGTCGGTTTTGCTTACCACACTTTTCCCAGCACTTAGAACAGTGCTTGTTACATAGAAGGCACTCAAAAAATACTGTAGAAATTGGAAAAGTATAAAATAAGTGAATGAATTAGTGAATAAATTATGTCTCAGGACCTAACCTCATTTTTACTATAAATGAAAAAACCCGGTAAGCATTTATTGACACAGAAAGGAAAGCTTGGGCAAACAGGACAAAGTTAAAATGAGAAAAAGGACAAGGAAGATGAATGGGAGACAAAAGTAATGTACAGTGATTCTCTTTTCTGATCTTCATGTCTGATTTTGGAAAAGAAGAATTGTTTTGGACAGCTTATGTTATTCTTTATTTCAGCATAAGCATTGAATTTTTCTTTTCATTTTTCACGCACCCTGCTACCTACTTGCATTATGATTGTAAATAACAATGATCCATCCGTATGTATATGTATATGTGAGAATATATCCATCTGTAGAAATGATATCAGGAATGTTTTCTCTAGTCAGATTAGTTCAGATAGGAATTGACTAGAGAGAAGGTAACAGAAAGAGCATAAGATTTGCCATGCACTATTTCCAAAATTTTTTAATGTAACTTTTTAAAATGAGCATGTATTAACATCTTTTGTCACCATTGTTGGGCAGAAGCCTGGTTGGAAAACTGAAGGTGAGAATACAGTCTCAGGAGGACTCCTGTATACATTTGCACTAAGATACATTAGTTTATTTGGACTCTTTAATAACCTCTTTAGTGCAGGCAGAAGTAACACAGCATCTGTTGTGTTGGAATATAAGATCGGCAAGTTTTGGTAAGAAAGGAAGTGAAAGGACCGAGATAATATAGCGCCGTGAAAAACGCCAACCTAACTTAGGCATTCTCAGAATTTTTGGAAAATTTCAGGACAATTTCGGTGAGGTAATAGACATGTCAGATAAATGAAACATTGAATGAGACAATTGTTCTGGGCCACTGAGAGAAGAAAAAGGTGAGAAAAATTGTTAAAAAACCAAGTTTTATAGGATAATGAAAGTAAACTCTTCAAAGTATGTACAACTTCTTTTCACCAATTTCATCAGAATACTAAGATAAAAATCTTGGAAAAAATTTAAAGAACTCTTTTCCTTAAAACAATTGTATTTATTTTTTACAAATGGTAAGTCTGTAACTAATCGAATATGCAAACAAAACAACCTAGTATCTGAAGATAGCTGACATTGTGCTATTATGTCCACAGAACTAATTTTTGTTTTTCTTGAAGTTTTGGTTTGCAATAGAAAAATGAGGAAACAAAACTGAATTTCAGTTAAGGCACAAATGAAAATTTTGATTATAAACATTTTGCATGTTGTCTAGCTGCAGCTAGACACGGAAATTTTGTTTCTTTTTTTTTTTTAATTTCGGACAGGGTCTCATTCTGTGGCCCAGGTTGGATTGCAATTTCACAAACACAGCTTACTGCAAACTTGACCTAACAGGCTCGAACAAACCTTCCACCTCGGTCTTCCAAGCAGATCGACCTACAGGTAAGCACCACCACATACGGCTAATTTTTAAATTTTTTGGAGATGAAGTCTCACTATCTTTCTCAGGCTGTTCTCAAATTCCTGAGCTCAAGTAATCCTCCTGCCTCAGCCTTCCAAAATGCTGGCATTACAGGTGTGAGCCACTATGCCCAGCTGGGAAATTGTTTTTGTGCAGTGCTTGTGGTGTTTTAGAAAACAAAATTTTATTTTTTAGAAAATGAAGTTTTATAAAGCTGGGACAAGTGTATCAAAACTTCAAATAAATTTAATACATTGACACAGAAAAACGACACAGGAAAGTTGAAGTTAAATTGCATCTTTTAGTTTCATTACTCCTGACAGACACAGTATTAGGATACGTCTGAAAATAAAAAATGATCCATTTCAAATGATGCTATTAAAAAAGTAAATCATATTATATACCACTTTTTTCTCATTAAAAATCATATCACAGATAATTGAAGGTAATAGCATGTTAAGTTAAATTTGTTCTTTATCATTGCATATACATATGATTTTTTTCACATATATGGCCACTATGAGTTTCAAAAATTACATACTTGGCTACATAAACATATTACATGTTTTAAGTGCACATATTAAAAGTTCACATTACACTGTAACTTCTAAAGAAACAACATTCAGTCAGCCAGCAAGACTCAAAGAACAAAAGTATGTGTGTTTTAATTTAAAAATCCTATATCGAAAAGGACTTGCTGGGTTCTCAGAATGTGTCTGTACTGTAATCAGATTGTAAATTATTTCTCTAGATCCCTCTGGGAGCATCTCTCTATGCAGCAGCTGTCCCTGTTCCCAGCTTCACTTCTCAGTGTCACAGCTTGTGTTAAAGTATAACATCCTTTTTGTCACTTAGCAAACTATTCTTCCTCATGAGCATAGAACTTGGATTCCCAGGCCCGACTTGAGAAAAACATCTTAGAGTATGTTGCACTTCCCTGCTAACCTTTTCTCATTTTCCAGCCCCCAAATACATGTATGCGAAGAGGAAATGAAGAGAGAACTGTCAGATTGATATGGTTTGGATATTTGACCCCTCCAAATCTCGCTGAAGCTGGATCCATACTGTTGGAGGTGGGGCCTACCGGGATGTGTTTGGGTCATGAAGACAGGTCCCTGAGGAGTGTCTTGGTACCATCCTTGCAGTAAGGAATGAGTTCTCTGACCGGGCGTGGTGGTTCACACCTGTAATCCCAGCACTTTGGGAGGCCGAGGTGGGTGGATCCCGAGGTTGGGAGCTCGAGGCCAGCCTGGCCAACATGGTGAAACCCTGTTTCTACTAAAAATGCAAAAATTAGTTAGGCGTGGTGACGCACGCCTATGGTCTCAGCTACTTGGGAGGCTGAGGCAGAAGAACCCTTTGAACCCAGGAGGTGGAGGTTGCAGTGAGCTGAGATTGCATCACTGCACTCCAGCCTGGGCGACACAGCAAGACTCCATTTCAAAAAAAAAAAAAAAAAAGGAGTGAGTATTCCTCTATTACTTCCTGCAAGAGCTACTTGTTAAAAAGAGTCTGGCGGCCGGGCGCGGTGGCTCAAGCCTGTAATCCCAGCACTGTGGGAGGCCGAGGCGGGTGGATCACGAGGTCAAGAGATCGAGACCATCCTGGTCAACATGGTGAAACCCCGTCTCTACTAAAAAAATACAAAAAATTAGCTGGACATGGTGGTGCGTGCCTGTAAT
>NW_022436989.1:8791013-8839022 GCF_009761245.1 Sapajus apella | reverse complement strand
GCACCATGCATCTTGTACAGCCTGCAGAACTGTGAGCCAAATGAACTTCTTTATACGTTACCCAACCTCAGATATTTTGTCATAGTAACACAAGGAGACTAAGGCACAGATTGCTGGGAGAATTCTATGATGGCAGAAGTGCAGGGGGCTCAGTGGGTTGTGGGAGGCACTGATATCAGCCTTCCCAGTGTTCATTCTTTCCTCCCTCCTGCCTAAAGGGCCCTCCTTTTGTTTGGGGATTTTTGGGATACAACATTCTCAGAGACGATTTACAACTTGTAAACTCGGGCTAGGGGGGAATTTTTTTTTTTTTTTTTTTTTGAGACAGTCTCTGTCGCCCAGGCTGGAGTTCAGTGGTGCGATCTGGGCTCACTGCAACCTCTGCCTCCCAGGTTCAAAAGATTCTCCTTCCTCAACCTCCCGAGTAGCTGGGACTACAGGTGTGCACTGCTACGCCCAGATAATTTTTTTGTATTATTAGTAGAGACGGAGTTTCCTCTTGTTAGCTAGGATGGTCTCAATCTCCTCACCTTGTGATCCGCCTGCCTTGGCCTCCGAAAGTGCTGGGATTACAGGCGTGAGGAAATCCCTTTTAAAGGGACAAGACTCAGCTCACATGTGCCCTCGCCCTTTTTCATCTCCCTGCTTGAAACTCAGTGCAACGCTGGAGGTGAATCAGAGGTGACATGCCTAAGCACTCAGTTTACCCGGAATGAGGACTGAATTCCAGGAGAGTCTTGGGGCCACCACGCCAGCCCTGGGCAGCCTCCCTCTGGACTCCTTGCCATGTGAAAAAAAAAAAAATTAAATCTCTCTTTTGTACAAACAATGTTTAAATCTGGTTTTCTATTACTTGCACCTAAACACAATCCTAACAGCAGTGATTACAGTCTATCCTAGTTAATATAATATTACTTCAAGTGTTGATAGTATTTGACCCACAGGAGTATGACCTTTTCTGATTTATTATAGAATGGAGATGCTGCCCTTTATTACTCTTTTAGATCCTTGTTTTTCCGAATAAGCTTAAAAGCAGTGCAATCATCAGGGCTATAGCCATTGGAAGCCAGAAAAAAAATCAGATAAAATTGAAAATTTTATTTTTGTTGGATACTGTTTAGCACTTTATTTATTCATTTATTTATTTTGAGACAGAGTCCCACTGTGTTACCCAGGCTGGAGTGCAGTGGTGCGATCTTGGCTCACTGCCATCTTTGCCTTCTGGGGTCAAGTGATTCTCGTGCCTCAGCCTCCAGAGTAGCTGGAATTACAGGCGGGTGCCACCATGCCCAGCTGATTTTTGTATTTTTAGTATAGTTGGATAGGCTAGTCTTGAACTCCTGACCTCAGGTGATCTGCCCACCTTAGCCTCCCACCATGCCCTACCTGATTAACACTTTAAATGTTAATGGTTTATAAATTGTATATACACTAATTAAATATATACATATTAATTATATTGATTTAATTACAACTATATTATATATGGTTATGTATACATTTAATTACATTAAAATGCATACATTAATTAAAATGGATAACTATAAAATAATAAAGTACATGCAATGTGACCTTTCAAAATAAATATAATTTAAATGAAAGAATGTCTGCTAAATTTAAACAAAAGAATCTTCCAACTTAAAACACTATAAAGCTGGTAATTCAATAAACATTCTTTCAATGTGAAATTTTAAAAGGACATGAGCAGCTATGCTGTTGATAAGCAGTATATGGTTTTGTAAAAACAAACTACTCATGTAGAATCCATGAAACAGAAATCTCAATTGTGTATTCATATCATCATGATAGGCTAAGATAGACAGGTAGGTAGGTACATAGGTAGACTGGATAGATAGATAGATGATAGATAGCTAGATAGATAGACTGACAGAGATGCATAGATGATAGATGATAGATAGATTAACAGAGACAGACAGATAGATAGATAGACTAACAGAGATAGATAGATACACAAACAGAGGTTGATAAATGATAAATAGATGATAGACTGACTAACAGATAGACAATAGATTATAGATGGATGATAGATAGATAGATAGATGATAGACTAACAGAGATAAGTAGATAGATAGATACATACATACATACATACATACACACATACATACACGCACACATACATACATACATACATACATACAAATACAATGGTGATTGTGGTACAAACTCCGTAATGCAGCCTTTATGACTCTCAGCGAAGTATTCCAGTTCTTTTCTTCCCACTTAGCCATCTTCAAACTCTATACTCAGATAAACGTACAGACATGAGAGTCATTCTTAGTTACCCCAGCCTCCGAGGAAGAGCAGAAAGGAACTGCCGTTCTGCTTCTACTTTGAACACTGAGTACAAAATATCTCTGAAAGAAGATAAAAAATGGAAGGTGTAGTATATATTCACATGCATTAATTAGGCCAGCTTTATCGTTTAGATTATGTAAAATGCTAAACTAATGCTTTCCTTTGACAGCCATATATTTGCAGATGGCTTAAGGTTACCAGTACTGTAGAAATTTTGTAACTTATATACTGTTGATTTGGCTCTTAGATATACCTGGAATTCTCCATTTTCCTTGCAAAAATACTTACATGGGTCTAGTCACTTGGTGGCAAGACCCATCAGATCTCACCTGTTTATATTTTCTACTCATGATGTTCATTATACGTTTTAATTAGACAGTCAAAACCTGAGTTAAAAATGGATGTATGAAGAAAATAGCTATATAAAGGTAAGCTAAAAACTTAGAAACTCAGTAAAGACAAGTGGCTTCTATTCTCCCCTAGCTCCCAAACCATCTGTGGAATTAGGTGTGGAACAAATAACTGTAAAATGTGAGTTAAAAATGTAAATACATTGATGAATTCTTAATTTGCTTTACAGGTGTTTATAACCTATCACTTAATATTAAACACTTCAATGGAAATCTTTGGCATTGCATTATGAATAAGGTTTATGCAAGAAAGACCAAGAGATATCCATCAGTGGGCATCTGTTCACATAAAAGGCTTTGCTACTACATCAAAACACAGAGGAAAGAAGGTATACTGATAGATTTTAAGTTACAGAAAGATGCCAAGCATCCGGTCAGAACATTATTTTATCACCTTTAAACTGTGAATTTTGTGTAATTATGCCAACCCTACAGAAGAGGAAAGGCTCAGAAATGGAAGTAACTTGGCCAAGATCGTATTATGTAAGGAGAGCTTAGATTCAAAGAAAATCTGCTCAAATTCAAAACTACTATAGGCTGATATTGAATTTCTTCCTCAGATGACAAAACTATGATATATTAATATTACTGAGAGTGGTTAGATTGGAAACAAACATGAATAAGTAGAAAATATACACTTCTTCAAGCAAATCACTGATTGATTTCGGATTTCATTTGCTATTTTTCAAATTAAAAAATAGCATTTCAGGATTAATATTTGTTAACAACAAAATTATAATGATTTCTACTAAGGCAGAATACATTTACTTGGATCCAGAATAATAAGATATTTACTAAATTTGTGTAGTTGCTAAGTAACAGATGAAATGCAACCTACCTCAGTGATTCTAAACAATGGATAAATGCCACCAGTTTTTAAATAGAATGTGTTTAGTGTCATAGAATCCTCGGCCCTTGGTTCTTGAGTTGCACTATGATTGGAAACATTAATTATTCAACTATGAAATTATTCTCCTTCCTCCAGTCTTCTTATTTGATAGGACAATTTCTTTATCTTAGCCTCTTCTTGTAAGAAAACTTAGAAATGTACACAGAAAGAAAATGAAGGCTCTTTAGCTGATAGAAATTTTAGCTTAACACAGGAAAATTTTTAAGATCAAATGACAAATAAAATATTTTATATAATGATTTTGTTAGTAGTATTCAAAAATACATTTTAAAAATTATATTTTTAAATAGTCCTTTCTGTCTACAAGGTGGTATTTTTGTTTCTTTCTGTTACATTCATATTTTTAGGGTTTAAAACTTTGTCTCTAATAAAATACATTTTTGAACCGTTTCTTAATTTTGTTTGAAAGAAAGAGAACTACTCATATTTTCTCAAGTTTAAAAGATTCATACCACAAAATTCATATAAAGTTTTTAACTTTAGGAAGTATCCAACACTGTAATTAGGACAATGCCTTTTTAATTAAACAGTCTCTTCACCAAATTCTATGGCAGTGTAGAAGATACTGCTTCCTTGAGAAGTCATAAATCTCATAAAGGCATGCCTCACCTTAAAAAAATTATTTCAAAAAACCACCACTTAAGGAAAAATGATAACATATCCGTATATACTCTGCTACAAGTTCAATAAGCCTCTTACTTATGTACAAATCTGTAGCTCGTGAAAAATCAACAGCGGCAAATGTCTTTAATGTGCCATGAGCCCCACAGACCTTAGTTAAACAGATGAGCAATTAGTGTATTTACAGTAAGGAACAAAGAACTCAACATTAGCAGAGAACCCAACTGCTTTTAACTTGTACGACTGGCTTTTAAAAAACGCTTGTTTGAGATAAGACTTCATCTTTAATAAAATACATCTTTGCATTGTTTCTTAATTTTGTTGGAAAGAAAACTACTCATATTTTCTCATGTTTAAATTTATGGCCTCATCTTAGGTTATGTTTTTTCTTTTTATCTAAAGTATATTTGTTTTCTAGGTACACATTTTCATTTTTATAGTAAAACAGAAATTACAGAAGGTTAGATTGCTTTAAAAAGTCAACTTAGCGTCTAGCTTTGCTGGACATGAATAAAACCTGAAAAATGTCAATTTTACTGTTACGGTCATTGTCTTGAATTTGCTTGTGCAAATTTTTTGAGAGTAGTTAATTCCAGTGAGAAGAGGAGGGTTTTTCACGGTGCCCAAGTTATTCTGCAATGATAAATTATAAACACAGCTTATTCATTCCTTTGATCTTTTTGTCTATTCTATTCTCTCTAGCTAAAAGGCTTCATGATTTATCTTGAAAAAGGGGTTTTACAAAAAATGTTTATAACTGATGTTCTGTGATTCTGTAGAGTTTCATTTTTAACTCTTTCAAGCCCTCATACATTACGGATGTTTACATGAGGTCATATTTTCTGTTTCTTTGGGAGCAAATCTTCACATCCTCCATGTGCTTTCTGTATGTTGCACAGTAGATAATCAAAATATACATAATTGCTATTGTACACAGGGCAAAGAACTCATTGTTCATGGAGGAGCTTGATATTCATGCATTGGAAAACTACACCAAAATATTCTACACCAAACTATTTCAAAGCAAGAAAGGCTGGGCATGGTGGCTCATGCCTGTAATCCCAGACACTTTGGGAAGCATCCAGAAAAGTACGTCCGTTCAAGATTCCTCTGCAGAGCTTCCTGTCACACTCAGGATAAAACACAAAGATAACCTGAGGCCCGGAGTTTGAGACCAGCCTAGCCAACATGGCAAAACCCCATCTCTACTAAAAATACAAACAATCAGCTGGGTGTGGTGGTGGGTGCCTGTAATCCCAGCTACTCTGGAGGCTGAGGCAGGAGAATCACTTGAACCCGGGAGGTGGAGTCTGCAGTGAGCTGAGATGGTGCCTGGGTGACAAGAGCAAAACTCTGTCTCAAAAAAAAAAAAAAAAAAAAAAAGTCAAAGCAAGAAATAGAATACTAATCTTGAGGAGAAAATTTGCTTCCAAAAATTTCTAGTAAGAAAGAATAACTTTACTGTATTTAAAATTGCCTTTTTTTTTGCTTGAAAGGTAGCTTGATTAAATTATTATGAGACTATATATTTTCATTGCATATAACTGCTTTTAGAAACCTCATATGTAAAAATATCCAAAAAACAGGTTTCTCTTACATAATATTTAGTTTAAACCAAGATAGATCTGTTTAAGCAATGCAATGTTTATTGTCCTGATGCCTGAATAACTGATTTTATTTTTTATATTGCAGAAATTTAGAGAGCATTCGTTTTCCTTATCACTTTCTAAAGATATCTAAAAGTATGTTTTCAACCAAATTATTACGAAATATTCAGAGAATTGGGGAAATATTTACATCACTTGAATATAACATGTAAAGTTCAAATTTTTGTTTGAAGGAACAAAAATCATTCTTTTGGTTATTCTTGGCTATTGCCAAGGTATTTTTGTTCCAAGGAAGATGTTAAAAAATAGATATCTGAAAAATTAGCACAATTGTTAAGAGAAAGAGACTAGATGAGTCACATTTATTCCCATAAAAGTTGTTTCATAAAATGTACTTTGTTATTTCCCAGGTCCTGATCACATATTACATGACATGCTGTTAATCACAGGTCTAGCTTATGAGTTACATCGTTTATTTTAATATTTCAGGTGCTCTAATTTTTTTCCTATACATTAGCCTTTCCCAAGAACGTTTCATGGTGGATTATCTTCGTTTTCTTTTTCACATGAGCAGTTGCATACTTGAAGTCCCCATGGCAGAAGACTCTAGGAAAAAATGTTACTTTTTTCTCTTTTCTGTATCTTGCTTTATAGCCTAAAAACAAACAAAACCTCTCATCTTGAGAGAGCATAAAATAAATTACGTCTTTTTAGTGTCACCCAGGAATTAAGGGCCCTAATCACGGTGCCTGCCTCTGGAAAGAAAACGCTGCTGAAAGGTAGAAGCACACATTCAGCTCTAGAGGGCGCTCAAGAGTGTCCACCTGCCTTCACATGCTCACCCCTCTGAGCCAGACATTGGCTGCTGATTTTGGTCAAAACCGAAGACAGCATTGGTGCTGGGGCATACACCTTTGGCATGGGTGAGGCATGAAAAAGATACTAAAAACGAAACCCCCCTGTTGGATATCTCTTTTGAGATGTTCCTTTAAGGATCACTGCTTTGGGGATCCACCTCTCAGGTCTTCCTCTTCCATAATCCTTTCTTCCTTCTTTGGATTGGTGCTTTTGGATGACTACTGTTTCTTTGCCTGTTGGGTCTGATACAGGACATCTTCCTGCTTGACATAATGCACACCATTCATCTGCTTAGAACACCAAGTGGGAACTGGGGTGAGGGCCAGGGAGAGAAAACATGGGGCAAGAAGCACACGTTTATCTCTAGCCAGACAGTAGAAATTCCTCAGACTCACATGCAGTCTACTTTATTCCCTTAAGTAGATTTCATGAAAATTGGAGACCAGGGCCCCAGACAGTAAAATGGGGTTAATTTTATCCTAGAATTTCTTCTCTGTCCAATTCACTCAAAAACTTGAAGAGAAGTCAGCAAGGTGATCAGGGCTACACAGTCAGGATTCTAGCCTTCTGCCTTTAGAGACTTCATTTGAGATAAAGAGGCAGACCAAGAATGTGGGTCATTTACATATGGGTGACTAGAGAAAAAGAGCCTCAGAGGATTAGAGAAGGGCAGAGACTTCAGGCTTGGTCTAGACACCCCCAGGGGAAGGGAAGGCAAAGCTATAACATCAAATCCACCCATGATCTTATCCAGGGAGAGATTCAACATACAAAAATTGCTGAGATACCACTGGATTCCATCTCAGAAAGAACAGGCAGACATCTTTAAGGTCACTTTTATCAGGGTTAAAGTGGGCGATCTGAGTCCTAAATGACATTTTACCAGGTAGCAAATATGTGGTTGGCACCCCCTCATTCATGCCATTCATAGGCAGTACCACCCTTAGACCTGGGTAAGTGGGGTCCTTAATCCCACTGAGAGGTGCCTTCCTCAAAATTTACCAGGATCCCTGTGGTGTGTAGGACAAGCTGGGGCCTGAAGTATTGTCAAGATGGGGTGCCACAGGCCTGGACCACGTGGACCCTGGTCCCCATCTCTCCCTTTTGGGACACTCTCCAACTCTATCCCACTAACCAACCCCAGACATAGGGTCAAGCAGATGAGCAGAAGCTGCAATTCTCACACCTTTCAGATTATTCCAGGATCCTGTGGCCAGTGGCCAGTTCAAGAAAAAGCTTGGTAAACAGATGGATTCCTCTGGCTGCTGCCGTATTTCTTCCAGAAGTTGGTGTGAGATTATGCTGCAAAAATGGCACTGACACCCTAATTGGGAGTAACTGTCAGTCATGGAGAAAGCAGAAGACATTCAAGGCTTTGGACTACCAAGGAACCCACTGACCCTTGGGCCTAAGCCATGTTTGAGAGACAGTTCATCGGCTGTCACTCCTCCATCACTGCCTCCGGTCTATACCAGAGTAACAAGTAGAAACAGGCTTCCCTTACTCCAAGTTCCTCATGCCATGGGTGACACCAAGGGTTATCAACTCACTCCCTATAGGTTTTACATCATATACAAGCAGTTCTCAAGTGGGTCTCTTGTTCTCTTTTCTTTCTTTCTTTCCTTCCTTGCTAAGGTGAAAACACCTCAGGGTGTTTTCAAAATCTTCCCCACCTGGGACAACCTTATCTTACCCATGGATGCTGAGCAGCCCTTTTCTCCCCTCCTGCTCTGAAAATGTCCTCTTTAGCATCCACTCCTAATGCCCTAGGAGCACTCCTGCAAATGAGACCCTAGAGATCTGGAGTTACCAGCAGGTACAAATTAAGTCCCTACTTGGATTTTTGTTACATACTTAATTTAGTTGACCGATATCCAAAACGAAAAAGATAAAAGTACAGCGCTTTGTTGTAATTTTAACAATGATTTTCCAAGGCTTTCTAACTTGATATTTACTTATTTAAGAAATATTTTCGGGCTCTTGTTTTCAAGGGATTTTGAGACCTCTGCTCCACAAGAACAATGGGCAGGCCATTCTGATCAATGTCCATTCTTGCCTCCAATGGATACGATAATATTATGGTGTTTCTAGGCATTATTGAGCCACGCCAAGGAGAAGCTGACAATCCTGTGAAAATGGATCAGCTCTGCTTTGCCTATGGGCCCCTCAGTTACTCTCTCGACTTGTGTTGGTGTGAGGACTGCAGGGTCAACATGGTAGGATCACGTTCTAGGAATACAGTGGTGGTGGCCTTAAGCTTTCAAGGAAGAAGAGGCAAAACCATATGTTTTCCTGTGCTTATACCATAAAATTCTGACAGCAAATTTAACACGATAAGAAAACAATCAACTTTCACATCAGTCTGAATACACTGGGTTAGACTTGCATCTGGAGTCAATATCGACAAAGCACAGTAATAACCTTGTAGTGCCGTAAGTGTCCATGCAACCAGCGTTAAATAAAGAACAGCAGGAAAGTGCAAAGGTGAGAATATCTGTATTATTTCAATACAAACAGGTTCTGAAGAACCGTGACATTTTGAATAATAACAATGTTGCTCCCTTTTTATTTTGATGGACGTATGACATTAGCCAGGAATGGTACACTTGACAATGAAGAGCATGAAGAGATAGTTTCTAAACCGAACCAGGAAATGATAACGCCTGAATATCACAAAGAATTCTCATGCACAGATTAGGCAATAAATAAATACATAAATACCTCTTGGTTACTCATTATTCTAAAACCAAACCAAAATAGACAAGCCGTTATACCTCACAGGGTCCCATGAATTTTGTTTATGAAAACAAAAGCCACATGAAAAAAATATTGTGCAAGGTGTCACCCACACCGGTAGCAGCCTTGTCAACATTCTGGGACTTGGCAGGCTGTTTGGTCCTGATCTCACCATGCAAGAAGCAGCAAGTTTGTCCCCATTCCAGGGAGTGATATCTCTTCGCAGGTGCCAACCGCAGTACCAACAGCTGAGGGGTGGCTTGGGTTGGGCAAGGGGGTATTTGGAGCACGTGCTTCAGGAAAGTGAGAGAATGTTTTAACACTTAATGTCTATCATGATTCCCACTACCACCACCAAAAATATACCAAAAGACCAGAGTGCTAAGGATTGCAAGCAACCTCAGGACAAGTCCCAAGACTTTCCCAATTTAAACCAGATTGTAATTGCCAAGCTAACCTTTTTTTTTTTTTTTTTTGTGAGACTCTTACTCTGTCGCCCAGGCTGGAGTGCAGTGGTGTGATCTCAACTCACTGCAACCTTTGCCTCCCTGGTTTAAGTCACTCTCCTGCCTCAGCTTCCCAAGTAGCTGGAACTACAGACATGTGCTACCACGCCCAGCTAATTTTTATATTTTTAGTAGACACGGGGCTTCACCATGTTGGCCAAGATGGTCTCGATCTCTTGACTTCGTGATCCACCTGCCTCAGCCTCCCAAAGTGCTGGGATTACAGGCATGAGCCACCACGCCTGGCCTAAGCCTTCTTTTTCTGGATATTCTAGTCACTACTGTTAGTAGGATTAAAATAAACATTCATTCTCTGCAGTGAGATGCTAAATGAATCCTTCTTGCCTGATACTCAGGAATTCTTACCACTAAGAATCATTAACAAAAGCTTATGTTACACAAAATAGAGTCTAAAGAAGTATTAAATTCCCTCATATTCTTCGTTCCTTTGTTTTTTAGAGCCAGGGTCTCACTATGTTGCCCAGGCTAGAGCACAGCGGTGCGACCACGGTTTACTCCAGGCTCAACCTCCTGGGCTCCAGAGACTCTCCTGCCTTAGCCTCCTGAGTAGCTGAAACCAGAGGCATGCACCACCATGCTCCACTAATTATTTTGCTACGTCTGTTTTTTTGTAGAGATAGGGTCTCGCCATGTTGCTTAGACTGGTCTCAAACCCTTGGCCGCAAGTCATCCTCCTGCCTTGGCCTTTCAAAGCATGAGGATTACTGGCTGAGACACGGTGCCTGGCTAAGCACCCCGTATTCTAAAGAGGGCTCCCTTAAATCTGTACTAAATATATTAAGAGCTTAGCTTGGGATGAAGAAACAAGCAGTGTTAAGTTTGATGTCCAAGCAATTTGAAATAAAGCTGAGACATTGAGAGAAGGGGAGAAGACACTAAGAATTCTCAGAAAAGACATTTTCTTACCATCCACATAGGAAAAGAAAGGAGAGGTGCTCTTGCTTCTCTCCCTGAAGTCAAGTGAGTGTGGTTCCAAGAAAATCTTACATAAAGTTTAAAGATGCCTTTCAGAAGGGTGTCCTGGTATCTATTTTCCCTCTATGGACATCCCTCTCACTGATGTGGCACTGAAGAGAGATTGCAGAATAAGATGAGGAGGTAGTCTTGGAACCGTCTCTATCCCCACAAGCTGGTGGACAGGGATGTAACAAGTGTACCATGAGTGAAGGCTGACAGTAGAAATAAATAATCTCTAGCCATCTTGCAGATTCCCAAGAGGCAAAAGATGGAGAATGGGATGGTATTGGAATAAACAAAAAAAAAGTCAGGTTGGAGTTGAATCTTCAACGTCAGAGAAAAGTGCAATATGCCCGTGAGTGAGGGGGTTGAGGAACACTGAAAGGTGCCCCACAAGTGAGCCAGCATTTGGACATTTGCTACAAAGAAAGAATTGACAGTGGTAAGTGATAAGAAGCCACAGCACAGCCATCAAGGTGAGGACTCTGACAGTGGCCGGTTCAATAAAGCCTTGCTTGTCTCTGTCCCCTTTATCCTAATCCCAACACATTGCAGAAATGTGGGTGGAAGACAGAGGACAAAGAGGACGTTTCTTAGGAATAGAAAGCTTGACCAGGCCCATCCCCTCCAAATGGGTGCTGCCTTGTGGCAGGAGGACATTAGAATCAAGTTCCGGAGTGCAGGTTTCAACTGCCCTCAATTTTGTTCATGGGACTAAAAACTTTCAAAGTCTTTCCAACATGTCATTCGGGGCAGGAAAGAGATTCAAGAGAGTCTGATAGAAAGCAATCACCGGAAGGAAAAAATAAAAATATACCATATTTATATCCCTTGAATTTAGAGTGCTAAAGAAACTGATGACAAACAGACTCAAGTTGTCTCAAACCTTGGCGATATCCTGCCAAGTTGTGGTACCTCCCTGCTTGGTTAGTGAGTCGGCTGTTTCTACACCTAACTGCAGAGCCTCCCTTTCCAGTTTTGTTTCTGGCATGCACTCTGGGGAGAGCTTGATGGAAAATCGGTGCTTGGAGGGTTGGTTTTCTACACTCAGGAAGTGAGATGCACTTTCTCTATTTTCTTTCTCGGGATTCATCTTAGAGAGGCGATTTTGTTGCTTACTGTTCTTGGCAAGATTTGACATTTCAGCCTGAGTGTGGCCCCCATATCCCAAGAGCTTCTTGGGTCTTCTTCAGCAGAAGTTCAACTTGGATAAAATATTTTGAGTAGTTAGGTGACCTGATAGAAAACACCCACAGGATCCTGTTGTTCTACCAATTTGAGCTAATTTAATTAGTTGAAGCCTAAATTCTTGAAAGAGGTATTTGTGGGTCTCTTTAAATTTATTTATTGTAGACCAACACCAATAACATTAAGATAAATATTATTCCATCTACCTTTGTGTCTGAATACAGTGAATAAAGCATGCTTTTCAGGATGTTGCACTATATTCTTGAATACTAGTCCAGTTCTTAAATATCAGTAGAGATCGTCATAAAATCATTACAGTGACGATGTACAAGCCAAGTGGAGTTGACATTTATAAAACCTCTCACTGAATTTTTCTGGCTTAGTGTATAAATACATTCTTCAAAATTTTTATTTAAAAATAACCCAAAGAACAAGCAAATAAAGGAGAAACTTAAATAATTGCCAAGATTGTTTACCAGTGCCTTCATTCCTCCTGGCTCTAATTATTTATGTCAATGTGTCATCAATTACATAGAGTAACTTTCAGTAGTGTTAAAACTCATGGGTCAAGCATTCCACTCTTCTCTAATTTTTCGTATAATATTATTTCTTGTTGAATGTTTGAAAAATAACTCCACTGGGTTTTATTTTTGGGGTATCTTTTTGAAGTCAGCTTCAGTATTCTATTCAGTGTGAAAATTTAATAAATGCTTTTTGATTGAGTATCTCAAAAAAGAAAGAATTCTTGGTATTGTACTTGGGTTTGAATGGAATTAAACTCCTAGCTGACACTTACTTGTTAGGACCTTTCCCCTGTGTTCCATGATCTCTCTGGGCCCCCAATTTTTCTATTGTAAAATGAAGAGAATGGACTCAAAAATTTATCTTGGATGTCTGATAATTGAATGCTTTGCTTTACTCAGTTTTGCTTTTTAGCGACCAAATTGAATTTTTTAAATATAAAATTCCACAATTTTATATGGAAAATTCTGCCTTTGTACAATCCATAACTCATGTTGAATGAAAAAATCTTCCTGTGAGCATTTTCAAAATTATAAGATCCTATTTCGTTTTCTAAATTAGCTTTAATTTTTAACTGTGTATATGGAGAGAGACAAGAAATGGTAACATGTGGCCATTATTGTTTTTTGCTTGACAGCTGCAATATATTCGACTTCTTCTCCTGTTGCTGTTAGTTTGCTTGATGCCATTTAGTAAATTATTTCCTCTAGCCAACTTAACCTTTGGTGATAAACTTGCCTTCTTACTTATTGGATTCAAACTAGTAAATGTTTATTTATTTAAAACTAATAAAACATTTAAATGTCTTGCTTTTGTTTGTGAACCAACATAAACATCTTAATTTGTTTTCCTAAATGTTTTCCTCTGAAGGAAATCTAATCTCTGACCAGATTAAAGAACCCTAGAAACTATAGTGGAATAACATACTGTCCTCTTTAAAATAGTACTTTAGAGTTAAACCAAAATTTTAGCTGTAGAATGTGGTAGAGAGTTTAATTGTGAATAATGCTTGAAGGTCTAACCCTACTTTCTTTTGTTTTTTTTTCCTTTATTTATTTTTATTTATTTATTTATTTTGACACAGAGTCTCACTCTGTTGCCCAGGCTGAAGTTCAACGGCACGATCTCGGCTCACTCCAACCTCTGCCTCCTGGATCTAACCCTGCTAGTATTATCTTCATAAGAAAAACAACATTCTCATGACACTTAAAATTATGCATTTACTATTCTCCCATAAAATGTAAGTTGTTTAATAATTAGAATAAAGAGAGTGAGGAATTATTTTCACTTTAAATAACTGTTGCATGCAGTACTGACCTGATAATTTGGTCACTGAAAGCCACAAGTCGGAGCTATTAACAATTAACTAAGGTAAGCTATAATTGTGACATGTGATAAGAATGACCTTGTTTAATAATACAGTTCACAGGTGATCAGGAAAGTTTAAGTCCCTCGATGCTTAGAATAAGTTCTAAATTAGCCCTAATACATATTTTCATGCCAAAAATTACAATACTCACCAACCTTATTATAATAGTGACAGTAAAATGTATTATTCTCTGACAGAATCAGTCATAAGGAAGTTTATTTTGCATGCTTGGAATCCATAAAATAATATCAACCAACCTACTTCCTTATATGGACTAAAACAAATCTTTCTGATTTCAGGAATATTAATAAATAAATTACATCTGAAATATTTTACATCTCAATGGTCAATCATTTTGGGGATTCCACAATAAGTATTCAATTAAGCATTTCAAAGCATCATAAACATCTGTTTTTACTGTCATTGAAGTACAGTGGGAAAATCACTAAATATTGTGGCATTTGCTCAATGGGCAAACTAAATTGCTGACTGACGCTTTCTTTTCTTTTCTTATTGATCTGATTTAAACAATCATTCAGATTTTGATCAAGCAGGTATTCTGACATGTGATGAAGATTTTTCACTGCAGAAAATAAGAAAATGTATTTGCAGCTAGAGAAACAAAACATGAGCATTTAGTCTTCCACTGAGACATGAGCAAACAGACAAGGACCCTAACTCAAGATGACTTCTCTGAGCACCAGGAGCTCTATGTACCTTGCTTATTAAGGATTTATGGGGTTTAAGAGAAGACACGTAAAGGAAGACTATTGCCACTTCCCCAAGAAGTCTTGAAAACACTGGCTTAAAAAAAAACTTTCTATATTGCAAGATTTTTCGAAATACTACTCTTTGGGTGCTTTGTTTATCTACAAATGGAGAATCGAGCAGAATCTTAAAATTACTTTCAATGGAACTAGTTTTTGGTTGAGTCACTATTAACATCTTGTGGAACACTACCACCCTGCAAACACAGTTTGGAGAATGATGAACTGTAGCTTTATGTTTGAAAGCAATCAATATTTATGTGGTAATTAAATCCTGAGACTATAAGAGATTGCTCATGGACAAATGACCAACAGGAACAGAACCTTGCAAAAGAACACCGCAATTTGAATAGGACTAAATTCCTAGCTGACACGTATGTGCTAGGATACATTTCCCCATATTATGTGACAACTCCTATATGGTGGGAGTAGTTATGAGGCTTAGTTACAAGACAGTCAGGGTATTATATTACAAGTTTATTATGCGGGCCCTAGACTCATAGAATTTTAAAATTAGGAGAATAGAGATCACATAATTCAACTATCTTATTTCATAGTTGAGGCAATTAAGGACTGAGGAATTAGATGACTTATTTAAATATACACAGCTTGTTTCCCAGTTGCTCATCAAACTCAAAAAAGAGAATATATTACCTAAAGAAACTGGTTCTGAACAAAAGCAAAAATGACTTCTGGTAACAAGACATTAATGCTAAAAATAATTTCTTAATATAGATGGTGAAGGGATCCTCTGGGGCCCATTCCTTTCTTCATGTAATTTCTCATGATAAGGAGGGAATTTTTTGAGTTGACAAAGTAAACTAAACTTTCCTTGGAAGCACCCACTCAAGAGTGCTCATTACTGTAATAGACAGACAAAGGAAAAGAACCATCTCTGTGGTTTGTAGTCTTATGCGTACTTTTGTTGTTTTGCTTGGGAATGTTTTACACAGAGGAGCATAATTATTTATTATTTTTTGTTTACTCGTTAACAATCCTGGTAATCTTATAAAGCAGGGATGTTTTTCTTTCTAGTAAATGTGTCTCTGTTTTGACATATAATAATTTGAAATGGTATAATCCCACTGTCTGGATCATTTCTTATTTGTTTATTTATTTATTTACTCATTTATTTTGAGATGGAGTCTGGCTTCTGTCCCCCAGGCTGGAGTGTAGTGGCACTGTCTCAGCTCACCGCAACCTCCGCCTCCTGGGTTCAAGGTATTCTCCTGCTTCAGCCTCCAGAGTAGCTGGGATTACAAGCATTCACCACCACACTCTGACTAATTTTTGTATTTTCAATAGAGATGGGGTTTCACCACATTAGGCAGGCTGGTCTGAACCTCCCGACCTCACCGCCCACCTCAGCCTCCCATAGGCTGGAATTACAGGTGGGAGCCACCACTCTGGGCCTCAATTTTGTTTTAATTTTAAAAAATAACAATAACAAAATATGACTGGCCACATAATTACCACACACTTAAAAACAACTACAATTGTGGTATAAGGAACCGTTGCAAATCTTGTTTCTGGTTCTCACACTTAACAGTGTTTGCTCATATAAAACAGGTCACTGAATCTTTAATTGCTCCACAACTGTACCTTTGGTCTGTTCTTATTTTCCATCTAATTAAATGTAAACATTATTTCAAATTATAAACCAATGGGACTAGGTGTCATTTTTCCACCCTTCTCTACATTTTCTTTATTTCCTTGAACAGGTGCCATAATAGACACTCAATATAAATGTCTATAAAATGGAATGAACGATAATATATCCCTCATAGTCTTATCTAGAGGTTTAAGTGACATCATCTGCATGAACTGTGAACATTCTTTGCAAAGAGTGAAGCACTACTTAAACACTATGGATTATTATTATGTGAGTTTGAATTACTACTAGTGTTACCATTATTTATAAGACACCTTTCTAGATATTGTGACTGGTATTAATAAGAATCAGAACATATAAAGCAACGAGACAACAATATTTACCATATATTAATTCCTCAAAAACTGTTTGTTGAATCATATATAAAACCATTATGGTACAAATAGAAATCAGTGGAATATGAGTGCAGAAAAAGAACGGGTCAGAGTCTCATGAAATTAATGTGAGAAGTGAATATTTAGCTAATCTGAAACAAAAGGGAAAGTGAGAGACATAGAATCATAATTTGGTGGAGAAGGCAAAATAAGGAAGATAACACTGTAAGACCAAAAATAGCAGAAGTAGCTCTTAGCAGGAAATTGTAATTCTTATACGAGCAAAAAATTAAGATGTTATCAGGATGGGTATTTGTTTCTGATTAGAATGAAGCTGGAAATTTTTCTGGATGAAAAGAAATAAGAAGCAAGGCTATCCAGGAACTGAAAATGGCATTGATGAAGAGGCCGTTCACTTCCGCACAACGATTTCAATGAGAGAATCTTTGTTTCACTTTAAAGATACCTTCTCTTTGATTCTCTAGTTGAATCTCTCCCTATGACTCCGCAATTAGACATCTAATCATCCATTTGGCAGCCACACCTGGATGACTAGTATAAATCTCAAAATTAATATGTCTGAGAATGAACTCTTGCTTCTCTGCATCAAAAACCTTGGCTTCCGGAGTCGTCTTCATCTCAGTAAATGGCACAACCATTCATTTATTCATTTAGGCTAACATCCTTGGAATCTTTTTTTAGGTCCTTTGTTTTGCTCATACCCCAAATTCAAATTCTATCAGCTTTCCCATCAAGATAAATCCTGAATCCGTAGATTCTCCACTTTACTGCAATTGTAGTCAAACGCATAGAGTGTGATAGCCCCTAAATTGGTCTCCATTTAGAGACTATTTATCCCACTCTTACCCCACTACTATCCAGAAGCCAAACCACAGACCAAATGATCCTTTAAAATGTAAAGTATCTAATGTCATTCACCCACTCAAAGTCCTGCAATCAAATGTAGAATAAAGTCCAAGCTTCTTACCTGAAGAACCACATGAACCTGGTTTGACTTTCTCTGTTACTTTAATTCCTCCATGGCTATTCATCCCTCAGCTCCTCAACATCTCAGTCTATAAAATAGACTAGGAATAGTCTTTAGACTATTCTATAATTAGGCCCATGATGGCATGATTCTGCAGAAGAATCCCTCAGCTCCTTCTCTGAACCAAGGGCAATTACAGAGCTTACGTAGCTGGGTTTTAATGATGATAATCCATTAAGCTGACACTTCATTTTTCTCCATAGGTATTCCAGGCACTTTATCTAGTTGCTCCTTATATGTGAAGTTATACACTATATCTATCTTATAAAAATATAATGAATGAGCTGCTAATCATAGAAGTTCTAGCGAAGAGTGTTTGAGTTGGGATCCCTCAGGCTGCTGGCTGTCCTAAACCATGCTTCTCAAGGCTGGCATTCAGTTAGTAAAAGCGAAATGTAGATTTGAAGAAATTATCTGGAAAATTCAAGCAAAAACATTACTTCAACTTGAATTGCCTAATTGCAGATTAATCATCTCTTCACTATTGAATTCCTTCCTAGCAAGTCAATTGTCCACATAAGGGAGACAGAATGGTGGTGACTTAAATTACACGGATAATTGCATGCTTGCTCAACTCCACCTTGTCAACAAAACCTGGCTATGATGTAAAGAACTTCAGTGGAGAAATGACAGGAATTGATAGTCAAGGCCAGCACTATCAATAGGAGGTGAAACAGGCACAGTGCAAAAATCAGAAGGACTTTCTTAGGAAGCACAAACTGTTCAAATAAGCTGCCCTGCCAGATTGCAATGTCATTTGACGAATAAGCGAATGGGGCGCAGAGGATGAGAATATTTTGCTGATGAGAAATTCTCACAAATGGGAGATATTTGGGGAATAAAATGCCCTTCCTAGGCTGGTCATGGTGGCTCATGCCTGCAATCCCAGCACTTTGGGAGGCTGAGGCAGACAGATCACTTGAGATCAGGAGTTCTAGACCAATCTGACCAGCATGGTGAAACCCTGTCTCTACTAAAAATACAAAAATTAGCTCAGCATGGTGGTGGGCTCCTGTAATCCCAGATACTTGGGAGTCTGAGACAGGAGAATCACTTGAGCCTGAGTGGCAGAGGTTGCGGTGAGCTGAGATCATGCCACTTCACTCCATCATGGGTGACAGAGCGAGACTCTGTCTCAAAAAAAAAAAAAAAAAAGAGGCCTTTGCAATAGGGGTTAGGAATTAGTAGTTAAGGCACCCTAGTACCTTATGCATTAAATAACCTAAAATGTACATTTAGTAAAATTATACCCAACAAACTAATAACACTAAGAAATACTCTCTAACAGTATTTTACTTTTATATGCTTATTCTTTTTAAGTGTGAATTCCTTCATTAATCTTTCTCTGCTGCTAGTAAGGGGATGGAGGGAGAAGGGATCCCTTACATATAAATAATTCATGCTGTGCTGAATCAACAATGACTACATTTCCAGAACTGAGGGCATTCGTGAAATCCTGAATCTATATCGATATTGCTTTAAATCAAGATGACAGTAAAATAATTTCTGCTGAAAGGCTGTCCTATGAGATATTGGACATTTGTGTCATGAAGGTTATAACCAAATTATAGGTTAACATCTATTCATTTGTCATATTAATTCAACAAACTTTTATTATACACCTGTAATAAGAGGTACTGTGCCTTCACGTCTTATCTCATACATTTATCTGCTCCACAATGCAAGCTGTAGAACATTACTGCATCTTCCCACGAACTACTCTACTTCCCCTTCCCAGAGCTGTACCTCCTATATTAAAATAAAATGGAAATCAAAACAAGATAATGATATAGAGAGAACTGGCATTGGATATCAGTCCTGGCTCTGCCAATAACTGTGTTTTCTTGTCTACACTATTAGTATGTTGACATATAATGTTAAAGCTTCCCTCCAAGTAAAATTTCTGACTCTATTATTACTAAATTAATGTTTTACTTTGTGTTCTGGTAGTGGTAGTAATGTTTATTTATGGTTTTATCCAAGTCTTTTTCCCAATATTTGATGAGTCAAATAAATCTACCTGACCACACTGGCAACAGATCTGCTTTTACAGAAGAAAATGTGAAATATGTGGTTAAGAGTGTGGTTTGGCATTATCTGGGCCTTTTCTTTTGATTTGTAATAATCATGTCTGCTTCTAATATTTAGATAGATCATAAATCGTAGTATACCTGGAAATATGACAAATTACTTATATCATCAGATAATGTAGGTCTTCTTCCTTTTGAACGGATAAGTCTAAATTAGCGATGTTTCTTAACTTTTATTTTTAAATGCATATATTCATATTTGGGGACTTTGTTTTCTAATTTAGTATTTCCAGTTAATGCACATGATGTCAGATATTAATATTATGTGAATGAATTACTCAAGGTTATGCCAAAGGCTGTTAAAGTCAAGCACTGAAACCTTATCAGAGTAACTCAGCAAGGCATGGTACAGCTTTGAGTTTACGTAGGAGAAGGCAGAAAGGTACAAATAATTGAGATGCCAATTCAGGTAAGGAATCAGCCCTAGAAATCACCCTGCTCTATATAAACAACATGCATTTGTTCAGATGTTTGCCTTGATAATTTCTGTCCTTTTTTTGTTCAAGGGATGCAAAAGTTTCAGGCTGATTGATCCCAGGAAAGAAGTCAATGGATCATGAACTATTTTGTGGTTCAGTTACCAATACCACAAGAGCAATTGCATTCAATTAAATGCCGCTGAACTGGTAGTTTTTATTGGCCTCTTAAAAGTCTCTCTCTCTCTATCTCTTCCCTCTCCTCCCACTCCTCCCTCACCTTTCTTGTGCAGTCATTTTCTGCAGTTGGCACTGAAAGTGGCTCTTAGCAGTTTTGTTACCCTGAAAGATTTGTCAATATTTTATTATGAGACCATTTGGAAGTATTTATTAGGAAGGCATTCCTATTTGCATTGGGTTCAATTTAGCTCCAGCTAGAAACACATTTGTTCTTAGATTTTTTTTTAACTGCTATGCATGTTGGAAGGGAAGTTGGATGACATGTTTATTTTAAGTTGTCTTTTTGTTTTTCTAAGAGTGACAAAAGGAAGGGTGTTTTTGAGAATAATCTTTTTTTAGATACTGATTTCTGCAAGCAAAAGCTTTTTCATATTGTAAAATAGATTGTTTAACTTTGCTATGCAGCTGTTATACACATTTATTGACTTCTTGCCGTAGCAATTATTTACGTTATAGGACATTGCAATGCCACGTGTTATCTTATAAAAAGCCCAGTACTTCTCAAAAGCCCTTTGATAACTTGATAAGTTCTTGCCACCATTAATAAGAATTATTCTTGCTTTCCCTATTTTTTATTGAAAAATGTCACGTGACAATCTAACAAAAGTAAACCTGAAGCTGAATTTTATGTCGTAGATCTAAGGTGGATGGTACATATGTTTTTTGTTGTTGATATTTAAAGCCGTTGTTCTTAATTCTTGTTTTTCATCTTCAAATATTTATTGGGTGCTTGCTGCATGTGACACACTGACCCTAGGACTCTGAAGTTCACAAAGTATAGATATGTAGTCCCAAACCTCAATGAATGTATAATCTATTATGAAAAAATGACTATGTTTTTACCCTCTGACACCTCAAATAGTGTCCAACCGAGTATAGAGAAGGAAAAGATAACTTCTAAACAGGGGATGTGAAGAGCACTCCTCCAGGATGTATTTGAGCTGGAGGATGTTTAGAACTTCCACAGGTCATGCTAGGATTTGGAATCCCAGAAAAAGAGCATGAGCAAAGCAAGGAAAACAACAGGACACAGTAACTCACTGGGAAGCACCTGTTTTGACAAAACCATAGGAAAGTGATTTAATAGAAGACTAAAATGTGAAGCAATATTTAATTGTATAAGGAATTTATTGTCAATCTAAAGAAGCTATTTGTTATTCAGAAGATAATGGGGAAATCACTACTCAGATATTAGTGAATATATATATATGTTCACTGATATATATAATATACATATACATATATATGTGTGTGTGTGTATGTATATATATATGTAGAAAGAGAGAGACAGACTAATAAACATCTGTTTGGGAAAGCGAAATCTGATGGTTGAGAATAAGAAAAATCAGAATGTAAACAATAATATAGTTAATAATATATTACTATGACTATTATTATTACTATGATCGTTAGATGCAACGCTGTCACATTTCCTTCCTTTGGTACTAAAATAGCTGTGAAGGAGATGTCCCTCTTTGTTCCTCTTCTTCAATATATCAGAAAACAGCCATCTACTCTAGTCTCTCTAATGGGACTCTAACCTACTTCCAATTCTGTAGTCCTATGAGATTGGCAGACTCTTTTGATGATAACTTGGGTAGTTACTTTCCAACCAAGGTTTTTCCGTGCCTTACTGGACTCCAGAGCACTGCTATGCAAGGGGAAATCTCATCAGATATTTCATGTCATCTTGGAGTCTTTTCCCAATTTATTCCTCTTAGCACATTATCTCACCCCAATTTTTGAGGAAAATGAATCCTTCTGATTTTTCCTTATTCTATTCTGATGCAGCCCTTGGGAAATTCTGGATTAGCACTAGGCAGTGTGTCTCTTTGCATTTCTGAAGTTCATACTGTTTCATCAGGCTTTCTCATCCTTCAGTTTTCAGTGTGGCTAATGGTTGGCCAACTCTTTCCATGGACTGACAAAGAGAGGAATACATTTTAAAGATAATATAACTAAAAAAATACAGAGTAGAAAATATATTAATAAATCAAAACAGTTCCAATTTTCTGAACCTATGGACTGAAAAGTTCGATATTGAGGACAACTTCCTTCTTGAAACACTCACTTCTCTTGACTTACAAGACATAGAAATATTTTGGAAGACACTGATCCTCTTTCTTTCTCTGTCCAATCTCTCTCTACGTTTCTGGTTTATTTTCCTCTTTTCATCCTTCAAGTTTTCTATAGAATTCTTAGTAGAAGTCAGCAGCAGAATCAGGCTTTAGAAGAAAACAAACTCAAGCTTCGACATTATGAATTTTATTCATAAGTAAAATAATAGAAATGATAGTTGTAGCATCAGTAATGGATGAACTTCAAGGAAGGAAGGAATAAAAGAACCAGAAAATAGGGAGAGGATGGTCAGAGGAGGAGACTGAGAACTTATGAAGATACCTTTATCTTGTAAGTGAAGAGAAGTAAATGTTCCAAGAAGGATATTCTCAGTAATCAATGAGGTCAGATTTTTCCCTATAGAAATAAAAGCATGCAATTCAACAACTTAGGAAGAAAGAGTAAAGTTTGTGAAGGCAGCACAGTAAAGTGGATTTAGTATTGGGTTAAACCAATGGTTGCATGAGAAGAAGATAGTGAGTCTTAAAATAGGAAAGGAGCTATACTAAATATTCTTTACAGATACGAAGTCCAACTTAAACTAACATAGAGAAAAATATATTACATTACATAAGTGATCGTTCAGGAAATCAGTAGGTGTCATTAGGTTCTGGTTTCTCTCAGCGTTTCAGCTTTGTTCTTGTCCTCATATCGATTTTATTTTCAGACACAATGTGACTTCAATGGCTGTGAGTGGCTCCAGGCCCACATTTTCTCTTGTTCAGACCTATTGAAAAGGAACCTCTTCTCTTTCCCAGTCCTTATGAATGTATACAGCCCCGATTCACATTGGCCTGGGTTGGGTCCAGGTGCATCACAAAAACTTTAATTATAGCTAGTGGTTTTCTGATTGAACAGTCTTGGGCCTTCTGCTAGAATCTGAAGTCTCCTCTGTCTAACGTGTCAGCATTGAAAATGGGAACAAATGGTTTCCCTGTAAAAGACAGGGTAAGTTACCCAAAAAACGGTAAACAGATACCAGGTCGGTAAAACAAAAACAAACTTGGGTCTGCTTCTGAGAAGGAACCATGGTGTGTAATAAAGAGAGTGAAATAAAGAAGTTATTTGGTGGGATCTGAGAGAGCTTTTGGGAACTGTTAGACATGAATGGCAAATTGTAAAGGAGCAATAAATGTGCATGCACATTAGAAATAGGGGCAGCAAGAATGAATTCGTTGGGATATGTTTGAGGAGAAACATATATATATATTATATATATATAATATATATATATACACACACACACACACACAACATATCTATATATAAAACATACATGTATATATATATACACACACACAGCATATATATACAACTTATATACACATATAAAGTTTTTTTTTTTAATCCTGGTAATACAGGGCTGCGTCAGAGTGAATTGCTCAAGTCACAAAACTCCTAGAATTTGGAGGGTAAATGGTAAGAAAAGGATAACTTGGCCTTCATTAAAAAATTTAAGAATGCATTCAGTATTTGAGTCCTTACTATGGGCTAGGCACTATTCAAGGTACTGGAATAAAACAGTGAGTAGAATGAGAAGAGTCCCAGGAAAACAGAAAATGAACAAATAAAAACTTGATATATTGTATACATGGAAGTGATGTATACACTGAGGAAGAATAACACGGGCTAAGAAAATAGAAGCTTACATGGACTTCGTATCTGTAAAGAATATTTAGTATAGCTCCTTTCCTATTTTAAGACTCACTACCTTCCTCTCATGCAACCATCAGTTTAACCCAATACTAAATCCACTTTACCGTGCTGCCTTCTCAAACTTTACTTTTTCTTTCTAACGTGGATTGTAAGCTTTTATATCTATAGGGAAAATCTGACCTCATTGATCACTGAGAATGTCCTTCATATTTTGGATGAGGCCAGTGAAGGAAATCCTAAGGAGATAACATTTGGTCATAAATATAAATTAAAATTGGGATCAGCCCAATGAATATCTAGGGGAAGAGCCCATGTAAAGACCTCAAGTCTTGGGTGTTCTAGTAGAGCAAGAATGAAAACCGGGTTAGAGTGGAATGGGACATTTTCAAAGAATGACAGTAGAAGGGGCTGTAGATAGAGGCAGAGGGCTTTGGGCTTTGGTAGAAAAATTGTGTTTTATCCTGAGTGTGACAGGAAGCTCTGTAGAGGGATATTGAACTGACATACTTTTCTGGCTACTGTGTGAATTGCAAGAAAATGCCAGTGGAAGCCAGAATACTTGAGTATTACAAGAAAAAAAGATCATGGTAGCTTGATCTACAGTGTAACAAAAAGATGAGAAATAGTCAAATTCAGAATGCATTCCGAAGATAGAGATGAAAGTTTTGACAATCTCTAAGTTCTGGAGATGAAGAAAAGATTGGAACAAAAGAGGATTTCGATTTCATGCCTAAGCCACTGGGAAATGGTGAAGTCCTTCTCCAGCACAGGGAAAACTGTGAGAAATACCAGGAAGAATGGCTATTCGGGGACAAATAAGAGCTCAATTATGGAGATGTTAAGTTTTCGGTCTTGTTTATACATCTGGGTAAACAGACCCAGCGGGCATTTGGAGTTGAAATGAGAATTAGAATGTGGAGTTCAGAGAGAGTTAGGAGACATGATGAGCTGGGAGGAAGGGATAAGAGGTTTATGACCACAGCCTTTTCAACGTTTTGTCCTGGTGATAAGTTGTCCTATTAGACTGGCCCTAATTGGGACAGCTGGGATAGGATAATCAGAGGTTTGAGTTTCATATGGTGAAAATGAGAGATATTCTCGTTCTGGATTTTCTAGCTAGAAACAAAAAGGAGGGGGCCAGGTTCTCTGCCACAGCGGCTGAGCTTGCCAAATGACGTTCTTCTGCAACTGTGCTTTGTGGAGATACTATGGCCCAATTCTGTTTCACTTTTGGTTTAGAAGAACTTGTCCTGATTGAAGATTGATACCGTGGCTCTTAGATTAGAAAGTTCTGAAGCTTGCCAAGAATTCTGTGGCACCGACTCCCAGGATTCTAAGTACTACCCCTGGGTAGTGATAAACTGGATCCAAGTCTCATAGTGAAGTGCAGCAATGCGGGGCAGAGCTGAGAATGTCTGCATGATACCAGGTAGCCTACTGTTGCTAATCTCTCAAGCAAGTCCCGAAACAGATGTCAATGGGTGTGGCCATTCTAGGAGCAGTCGGGCACTGCAAGTCTCTGATGTTGACCAATAGCAAAACACATCCTAAAAATAAAAATGTATTTTCAAAAGAAAAGAAAAAAAAAAGAATCTCTAAGATTGTTATGATAGTGCAATCACAGGAAATATACACCAAGCCTAGAACACGAATCCATACTTGATCCAAGCTAATAAATCTAGAAGTCACCACTCTTCAGGCAATATCCAGGCCCAGGTACACAGGATGGCAGCACCAATTTGATGTGATCTGTTAATTAACATCCCTATGAGGGCTAACCATGAAGGATACTGGGCAGGACAAATTCTCTGTCACACAGGCTCTGTAATGGGAGATGCATTGACCAAGAATTTCACTCTAATACCATTGGAATGTCTCAATAAACAAAACACTTGTTCAGTAATTTATCACTCACCAATTAATTAGTTAATTGAAAAAATAGCTGTTGAGCAACTATTACATGTTACGTACTAACCAAAGCTTTGGAGGTAGAACAGTTGATATAAAAGGCAAAAGTTCCTGCATTTGTGGAATCTCTTTTCTAGTGAGGGGAGACAGGAAATAAACATAATAAATAAGTAAATTATGTAATGTTATATAATATGTTCAAAGAATATGATATAACATGTCTTTTACTATTATACTTTAAGTTCCAGGGAACAAGTGCAGAACGTTCAGGTTTGTTACACAGGTATACATGTGCCATGGTGGTTTGCTGCATCCATCCCCCTGTCGTTTACATTAGGTATTACTCCTAATGCTATCCCTCCCCATTCCCGCCACCCCGTTATCCCTCCCCTAGCCTCCTAGCCCCCAACAGGCCCCAGTGTGTGATGTTCCACTCCCTGAGTCCAGGTATTTTCACTGTTCAACACCCACTTATGAGTGAGAGCATGCAGTGTTTGTTTATTTGTTCTTGCGTCAGTTTGCTGAGAATGATGGTTCCTACCTTCATCCATGTCCCTGCTAAGGACATGAACTCATCATTTTTGATGGCTGCGTAGTATTCCATGGTATATATGTGCCACATTTTCTTTAGCTAACATATTATATAACTTACTTATTTTTAAGTGCTGCAGAGAAAAAGCAGGGAGGTCGTATCTGGATTATGAAGTAGGGAAAGACTTGGGAGGAATTGCAATCTGAATTGAGAAATGAGTGACCTCTTGGAGTAGAAGACATTTAATGAAAGACTTAAAGCAGAAGGTACAACGTGTTCTGCACTGTTAGTGACAAATAGTGCTCTAGCAGAGCTTTTATTGCACTCTTATTTTCATACCATATTTATTTAGGTGACATTTGCATATTGCAGCAACTTACTATGGGCTACAATTAGGTGGATAATTTTATCATTTTGTTCGTAAAATGTGGCATGAAATGAGATCATTTTGAGGCTGTATGACAAGAGTTACGATTATCATTTAGACACTGTGGACTTGTCCAGAGTGACCCCATATCTTTAAATGCAAAAGCTGGACCCCCTTTGGAATGTGTCAGATTACATGTAGACGAGTGTGATTCAGGTAGCTCATGAGCTAGTCAGAGAATGTTGGAGAGGAGCAGCACGGGATTCAGAGACAGAGACAGAGAATCAACAAGCAAAGAGGCCACATGAATACTTTTGGATCTGAATGGTTCCATCTCTCTGGGAGCTATTCTACCTCTCAGGGATGTCCACCTGCTGCTCCATTGGCAATAGAGACAATCTCACAAGACAGAGCAGAACAGATAGGGACGTTCATCTGGCCCAAGCTGGGCTGATCAGGATCTCTCTCCAGGAATTTGGATTTGGGATATTTCTGCGTGTAACTAAAAGTAAGGATTTATTTCTAGAATTTGGATCTGTGAGGCACCCAGGTGCTGATAGAAGCAGGCATAGTCCACAAAATAGAAAGAATAAAAAAGATGTGCAGAAAGAAGAAAAAAGATAAGTAACCATATGCCTCCAAGAAGAGCCAGAGAAAGTTTTAGTCCCCGGTAGCACTCATATTCTAGTTCCAGCCCCTGCTAAAGCCCAGCTGTGTACCCAACTCTGCATAGATCTGGGGTAGTCTTGTGTTTTTTAAAGGTAAATACAGATACAGGCTCATATGTTATAATCCTCTCTTTTATTTTCTTATTTTCTCTTTTTTTTTTTTTTTTTTTTTTTTTGAGACAGAGTTTCGCTCTTGTTACCCAGGCTGGAGTGCAATGGCGCGATCTCGGCTCACCGCAACCTCCGCCTCCTGGGTTCAGGCAATTCTCCTGCCTCAGCCTCCTGAGTAGCTGGGATTACAGGCATGCGCCACCATGCCCAGCTCATTTTTTGTAGTTTTAGTAGAGACGGGGTTTCACCATGCTGACCAGGATGGTCTCGATCTCTTGACCTCGTGATCCACCTGCCTTGGCCTCCCAAAGTGCTGGGATTACAGGCGTGAGCCACCGCGCCCGGCCTCTTTTATTTTCTTAAGATTTCTATAGTTCTTTAACTTGCAAATGAAGAAATGTCCCCAAACACAAATGAAATGGGACTAAAGTCAACCACTCACTCACAAGTCTGAGTAAATAGCACTGGCTCACAGAATCAGTAAATAAGTGCAAAGATATTTGTTGCCAAATATCAGAAGGCTTATGGGTCTGAAGCTAAAGAGAAAAGGAGGCTCAGGATAATCCACAGGAAAGCTAATTACCTAACAAGTGGCGGAAAAGTCATTTGGCATATTCTGCGTTACAGGGGCCGATTTCTGTCTTCAGGGATCAAAGTTGTCAGCGGTAGCGTTTGAGAATACGAAATATTTAATCACAACATCTTACAGTTGAGATGTAAGATTTTATTTTTTTCCTGTGCTTGATTGTGAGGTCAAAGGAAAAGGTTACTAAATGCATCCTTAATTGACAAAGGTCAAAAGTAGAATTTGATACCTTTTAAGTCCTATTTACAAGTCAACTCTGAGGCCATTTCAGAATCATACATAATCTAGAGCAGCAATGTGATCTACAATAGTTCTCAGAATTTAGTGAACATTAAATAACCTGGGAATGTGGTGAAGATGTTGTTTTCCTAGGCTTCACTCCCATATATTTTGATTCCATAGATCAGGCGTAGGGTCACAAATCTTTATTTTTAACAAATATCTCAAGCATTTCTGATGTGAGGGTAGGGGAAGGTCCCTGAACCAAGCGTTGAGAATTCTGATCTAGGGATAATTATGACAGATCTTTAGAATAATTACTGGCCTGTGTGCCAGAAGTCACCACATTTCTGAAGCTGTTTATTCTTATTAAGAAATATTAATGCCATCCTTCCCTATCTCAGTTGTCAGGTTAAAATGATATAATGAACCATGATTATAATATTCATAGATGGCTCCTTATCAAATCACAAGAGTGAAAGCTTGCTGGTTCCAAGGGAAAGTGCTTAGAACATTGAAGTATCATCTAACTGCACTTGTTAACAGGTAGGAATTATACAGTAAAATTAAATGTCTGTAAGAAAAAAAATCTCTGATATCAATTTGGTTTCCTTTCTCAAGCCCCCTTTCCTTCTCAGGGGCCAAGGGTTAACAAAATTATGACATTTCGAGGTATTCTCAATTTCAGTTTAAAACTTAGCTTCCTTTGGGTAAAGATTCAGTTGAATACAAGCATTATTCTTTCCGTCACTATCCACAGTGCCTTACTTCCTCCCTGTCTCACGATCTTTACCTCCTGTTCTCACTTCTTTCTCAGGCTGCTTGCGTCCTTTCCATCATGGCTGCAGGTGGTAAAGCAGCTGTGGGTTTGTGTGCTTGTCCTCCTTAAGGGAGAGATGCTGCGTGTCTGGTTTGTGTGATCCTTTTGTTTTCTGTTCCTATTGTCTTTGACCAGTCTTGGAGGCAGGCAGGGTCCAGGTGGCTCCCTCAGCCTAAGCAGCACCCAACACCAGCCTCAGGATATGAAGCATGCTATGTCAGTGGGTCCCCAGCTGTACCCTAGGGCAGGGAAGTATGGCCACATCCTCACAGTTTATTCCAGAGGGAGTTCCATCCAGAATCTTGACTGATAGAGCCCGCCTACGGTAATGAGCAGTCCTGTGTGGTGCCTGGGAAGGTGACTCACATATTCAGATTCTTGCATAGACCAGGTTAGGCCTATTGGAAACCTTGGATCTCTACCAGGCCAATGCAGCTCTAAGGGAAATTGAGGGCTATCCTTGCCTTTCCCACCAAGTTATGTCCCTTTTCAAGTTCTGTGTTATCTACACTCCAAAACTGCCTACCATTACTTGTAGGGCTGCCAAGCAAACATCACCAGACTCTAGTCTCCTATATTCAGAAAAAATAATGTCTCTAATGTGCAGACAATGCTCATGGAGGCTCTATCTTTAAGGGGAGACATTTTGGGTACACCCCCACTGTAAGGATGAAGGAAATTACATTCTTCAGCTTTCTTCTCTACTGCTTCTCTCTTTCCTTAGCTGGATTGCTCTTTTTATCTCTAATAAAAAGAAAATAATTAACTTTGCCTCATTCACATTAGGTTTGAATCATGGGCATCTGACATCATTAGATGGTGTTCCTTGAATTTAGTTTTTTTTAGTATTCAGTATCTTTAATCTCAGCGGTGTGGTGTATCTTAGGAACTTATGCATTTTCAGTTCAGTCACTAGACATGATAGAGTGCATGCTTATTTCTTAAAAACAAACCAACAAACACTATGATCTGAATACCTGTTACTTGCAATTTCATTTGCTCCAACAGTACACCCTACATTTCACACACTCACTATTGTTGCATTTTATCACTGCTATTGTTCAGGCACAACATTCTGCTAGACATTCCCAATCCAGTCTCTAACTTCTAAGTCCCTATAAGCGCTTGATAATACTATCTTCAAGGAGTCTTCCCAGAGCCCTCATTCTGATTCTAAAGGCTCCCACAGTGAACTCCCATGAGTACTTTGTCAATATGTCTGCTATTGTAATTAGCACACTGTGTTATAATTGCCTGCCCCAAGTCACCCATTAAATTGCAAACACCTTAAGGATATAGGCAGTTTGTTTGGGCCGGGTTTTAATCATGATTTTTTTATCTGCAGGGACTGAAACCTGATAGACACTTTTAAAATGCTCTTTTGAAATAACTAATTTACCAATAAATTAATTCCATTAATACTAAGCAAGGAAATATAACAGCAAATAACATTTATCATGTGGCATATATAAACTACTTAGATTTTTTTAAAAAGTCACCAACTAGGTGCCAAACAATGACAGGTGTTAGATCCTAGAAATGAAGAGACGACCAAGACACCGTCCTTACAACAGTGAGTGGCCTTCCTGTCTGACAGCAAAGAAACAAATGATTACAATGAATGTGAACTTGAAGGAGTGTTTGAAAGGCAATGAGAGTTACAGCATGTACCAACACAGAGCGATGACAAACTATCCAGCATGCCTAAGGACCATTAGAAAACCTGGTGTGACTAGGATATGTTTTATGTTGGCTGCGGTAGGAGATAAGGCAGGAAAGAGTCTTCATATGACACAGAAAGCTAATAAGAACACTGATAGTTCATTTCTGAGTGCCTACTATGTAGGCTGGAAGCATATGCAATGCATGCAGTACGTATTTAATCTTCATAACAAATTAAATATCCTTAAGAGTTCAGACAGATGAAATGCTTTATTCAAAACTTCCAGCTTGGGGTCCGGCACATAAGAAGCTTAGAAGCTATCACTCTGTGCTAACAATTGAATCCCACAATGTGTAAAAAAAATATATATTCCACCTCTAAGTGAGATTTATTTCACTTATGCAAGGACATACAATTAGTGTAATCTGTTACATCAACAGGCTAAAGAAGAAAAATTACATGATTATATCAATAGATGTAGAAAAAGCATCTGACAAAATTTAACACTCATTAATGCTAAAAACTCTCAGCATATTAAAAACAGAGGGGAACTTCCTCAACTCAATAAAGGCATCTGCAAAACCTATAACTAACATCATACTTAATGGTGAGAAACTCAAAGCTCTCTGGCTAAGATTAGGAACACTGCAAGGATATACCCTCTTGCCACTGATTCTCAGTATCATCCTGGAAGTTCTAGCACATGCAATAAGATAAAAAAAGGAAATAAAAAGTTATATGAATCAGGAAGAAAGAAAGAAAGTGTCTTTGTTCACAGATGACAAGATGATCCATGTAGAAAATCTGAAGAGTGGATCAAAAAATCTCCTGGTACTATTAAGCAGCTGTAGCAAGGTTGCAGGGTATAAGGTTAACATACAAAATTCAATCATTCTCCTACATCCCAGTGGTGAACAAGTGGAATTTGAAATTAAAAACACAGCACCATTTACATTAGCACCTCCAAAAAATGAAATACTTACATATAAATCTGACAAAATATATACAAAATCTATATGATAAATACTAAAAAATTGTGATGAGAGATATCAAAGAATTAAATAGATACAAAGTCCATGATCATTGATAGGGACCTGATACTGTCAAGATGTCAATTCTTTAAAATTTGATTTATACATTCAGCACAATCCCAGTAAAAATCTCAGCAATATATCTTGCAGCTATCAACAAACTGATTTTAAAGTTTATAGAAAGAGGCAAAAAGACCCAACATAGCCAACTCAACATTAAAGAGAACAAAGTTGAAGAACTGATGTTACTTTACTTCAGACTTGCTAATAGCTACAGTGATCAAGGCAGTATATTATTGGCAAAAGAACAGACAACTAGGTCAAAAGAATAGAATAAAGAACCCAGAAATAAACCCACATAAATATAGTCAACTGATTATTGACAAAGGACTAAAAGCAATACAATGGAACAAAGATAATCTTTTTAACAAACGGTGCTGAAACAACTGGACACTTATGTGCAAAAAAAAAAAAAGTATCTGGATACAGACCTTACACCCTACTCAAACATACCTCCAAATGAATCACAAACCAAATTACAAAATGCAAAATTATAAAACTTCTAAAAGATAACACAGGAGAAAACCTAAGTGGCCTTGAGTATGGGAAAAAATAAGCAAATACGTTTTGTATAAGCCTTCACTTATCTTAACACTCGCCCATGTGTAAGGAGACATATCCTCGTATCCCTTCCTTCAGTCTTGAGATAAATTGTTTTTCACTTTGCTACAACTGACTTATCCCTTTTAAGGCTACCTCTTCTCCTCCTTGAGAACATCTTTTTCCACAGCCCTCCACAGTTGGCTAATCTGAATTCTCTTACTGATTTAGTTCCTTTTTTTTTTCTCTGTCTTCAAGTTTGACTAAAATCATTATTATTTATTTATTTATTATTGAGATAGGGTCTTGTTCTGTCTCCCAGGCTAGAGTGGACTGGAGCATTTATATCTTACCACAGCCTCGAACTCCTGGCTTCATGCCATCCTCCTGCCTTGGCTAAACTTATTTTATTCTGAAATTTAAAAATGAGTCAGTATCACTCACTGTCCCTTTCCAAGCCTCTTTAAGAATGTTTAATGCCTTTATTTCCTTCCTGTTCTCTCATAACCTCTTTCAATCAGACGCCTGCTCCCACTACTGGCCTTAAACTTTCCCACTTGTCGTTGACAAATTCAGTGGCTTCTAGTTATCATTCTTCTTCTTTCAGCCCCGAGTCAGTTAATCATTCCTTTTCCACAGAATTTTTTCCTCCCTCAGTTTCCATTAACTGCAATATACTAACTCTGTGTCTCTCTGACCATCCCCTCAGTTTTCTTTATTCACTTAGTTCACTCTTCCCCTGGAAATTTACATTCCAAATATTCAGACCTCCTGTTTTCTTCTCTTACTGACCTCTCCTTTGTGGAATTCATTCATTCTCACTGGTAAGATGTCATTTTGATGGAAACGGTACTAGACAGGGACTTGGGACAGACTCTTGAACTCAGTTCACAGGGTAGTGTCTGAACATCTCAAGAACTCAATTTTTTTCAATTGTCAGTGATGAATAGTTTTCTGTAAGATAAAATTTAGATCTAAAACTTTGAAGGTAAAACACTTCAGGTGTAAAACATTGTTACCCCTGAGATTTTTATCTCTGATCCTTCTTGCTATTTTCAAGCAGGCTTTCCACTGCTTTTACAAATCAATGTAAGTAAAACCAAGTGCTTCCTTTTACTTCCCCTAATGTTTTGCTCACCAATGTCTCCATTATTGCGTTTTCCAATTGTAAGTCCTCTCCTTGACTATATTGTTGCCCACAGGTCTTAATTTTCATTAAACATTGTTTGGATTATTGTACCAGTTCCTCCAAAAACTTAACTTCATTTTGTTTGCAACATTTTAATTAATTCTTATTTTCTCATTTTCAATACCCTTTTAATCTTGTCCCCAGGTCAAGTACATTTTCTACTTCTACTCTCTGTACTTCTAAAGCCATTTCCCTAAATGCTTGGAAAATGTCTCAAATTTGTTTCTGCTTCTATAGCTTTGCTCATACCTTTCTCCTGTCAGAAATTATCCCCAATTCCCCCTAGCTACTAGATACTGTTCATGTAAAAGCTCTTCCCTCCGAGAAATCTTCTCAAACTCATCATTATCTTGAATTATTCGACTCTTTCAAAAATCTTATTCAATGAGTGGTTAGCATACCATACAGATTTATAGCTCACAAGAGCATACAGTTTACATCTCAGGATTCATCTATATATTATCATGTATGGTTTGCCAATTGTTTCACATGGGTAAGGGAATATTTTCAATATCATAAAGACATCCTGGGAGAAATTTTATGCCTTTTGGACCTATCATTTGTCAATCACCTCTTGAGTGGATCACACGATTTAGCAAGAATCCTTTTAAAAACTAGATAAATTTGTTATTAGTATTCAAATTTTATGGTCAAAACAATAAAATTCTGAGAGATTCAGCGACTGACCCAAATTTACTTGTGAAAGCCAAGCAGTTCCAAATCAATCTGTCCCTAAAGCCCAAGCTTTCACTTGTTGGTGACTGTAGTAAGGTAACTCAGAAAATACTCATAGATTAATAAACTGTCACCAGATGTGTGACACAATGGAGAGCAGGCGAGATATATAATTCAACTCAGGCATTTGAAATTATTTTATTCTCAGAGACCAGCCTTAAACCCAGTGTCACCATAAGTTGTAGGAACCTCCTCAATAGTATGAGATGATTCTACAACTTCAATATTTCACAAATCACATTTGTATCAGCTTGTGACTTACTGGACAATATAGTGGTGCTTTGGTCTCATCATACATATCAGGTAAATTCATGTTTTCACACTAGACCACCTGTTCTGCTCTGTGAATAAGGAAGTGGAAAAAAAATTGAGGCTTCAGCATTCTTAAGTGCACAAATACGATAAATTTTATTTGTGGAAAAAATACCATTTCACCTGATAAAAATGGAGTTAAAACATTTAGAATGAATTTTCATTAGGTAAATAAAACTGAAGTGTTGTGTGTTTATATGTTTGTGTGTATATGCACACCTATATATCAGAAGCTGGGTGTCAGATTCTGTTTAGGGATTCTTTTTATCTTCTCTACACCTTTATTCCCTATTCATCTTGAACCTAGTATAAAACCAGCACAGATCCGTTTTTTATATTAAGATCCACTAGCCTACGTGTCAGATATGTCAACCATGAATATATTTGGTTTTGAAAAAGAAAAGTAATTGTGACCACAAAAAACATTGCTTTCTTTTTTATTTTTCAGCATCGAGAACAAGGTAAAAGTGAAAACTTAAAGTGCGCATAAGATTGTTTGGTAATTCTGACCCTTGGGAGAGCAATGAGAGGAAGTGACACAGTGAGGCGGAACCACAGCTCAGCATGAGCCACCACACCTGGGACATGGCGGTGCCGGCCAGCTTTCCACTCACAGCCTTAAAATGATCACAGTATTATTTCTAAATTAAGGAACATAATTTATGTAACTGATGGGACCCTTTCAGAACAAATGGCACAGAGGTGAAGTTCAGACCGATGTTCCTAGAAATTTAACTTTCCTGAGAAACAAACTATAACAGAAAAAGTCTGTGTATTCATTTTAATAAACATTCATTGAATTGAACACCTATTCTGGGCCAAGGGCTGTATTAAATGCTGTTGATAGAGGAAAACTCACAAGGCAGGACTTTACCCTCAAGGATTTCATAGTATTTGTGGGAAATTAAGCCGTAAGTTATAATGTGATGAGTACTCTGGAAAAAACGCACCAAAGAAATGTGTAAAAGAAGATTAGAAAACTAAAGATGAGGAGCTTACTTCTAGATGCAGTTGGGGCTGGGCGCAGTGGCGCATGCCTGTACTCTCAGCACTTTGAGAGGCCAAGGCAGGCAGATCACCTGAGGTCAGGAGTTCAAGACCAGCTTGGCCAACATGGTGAAACCCCGTCTGTACTAAAAGTACAGCAAAATTAGCTGGGTGTGGTGATATGTGCCTGTGATCCCAGCTACTCGGGAGGCCCAGGCAAGAGAATCGCTTGAACCTGGGAGGCAGAGGTGGCAGTGAGTGGAAATTGTACCATTGCACTGGAGCCTGGGCAACAGAGCAGGACTCCGTCTCAAAGAATAAACATAAATAAATAAATAAATAAATGCAGTTAGGATTAAAGTGATTTTTGAATAAGGTTACATATCCATTTTGAGGGATATAGAGAGGTAATAAACAGCCGATCCACCCCTTGCTTCTTGAGACTTACCTCGTACTTGTAATCCAGTATAGGAAAAGTAAGCACAGTTAAAAATATCTTCTATTTGTAGACTACGTTACGGCAAAGCAGTTTAACACTCTCACCAAAAAATGCTATATGTGTGATTAGCAAAAGAAAACAGTTTCAAGATCTTAGTAATTATGATGCAGTATAGGAATTGGATCTACTATCAGAAGATTAAATTGAAATGCCAAGTTTATTACTAATAAGATCCAGGACCATGAGAATATTATCCCACTGTTTTGTTTTTTTATATTCTCATCATTAAAATTATGTAATACCTATATTTCAGGGTAAATTATAAGGAGAGAGAGAGAGATAGAGAGAAAGAGATAAAGAAAGGTCTTATATATACATCTCTTTTTGTATATTTAGCAAAATTAAAAATATTATATTGCATTCCACATCCTAAAACCTGATGTTATTTTTGGAAGCAGATTAATTATTTTGGAAGATGAGAAGATCATAAGATTTTTTTCATTGATTAAAATTCATTTATTAAAATATCACATACTAGATAAGTGTTTTTGCCAAATATTTGAAATCCATATTGTTTAAAACTGAAGATGTGATATCGGTATCCATATCTTTTCAAGTCTTTTCATCGTAAAGTATAGTAAAAGTGAAATGTTTTAATATAAAACTACTAAAATTAGAAACAATATTCTATTTCCATCCCAAGTATTAGTTGAAGGTCTTTTAAATCCAATTCCACAGCTCCAAATAGTAGAGATACAGAAATTTATATAACCCTTATGAATTTTAGGGTCAAATATGGAGATAACCCATTCATACAAAGAAAAAGATAACTAGTGATACAAGAGAGTAGTAATAGATATGATCAATTTTATTTTGTCTGCCTACCGTGTGATAGTATTCATTCTTTCTCATGAATAGCAGAGGAAGCAAGCAGAACATACCTGAATCACTTTTCCAGTACTATAGAAACATAGTGCTTTCTGCTTTCAAATTCAGAAAAGAGCAGAGGCCTGCATCTCACGTATGAAACATACGGGAAGTGTTGGGAAATGGGCATGAAAACCAACAAACTAAGCTGCAAACAAAGTTTCATTCTGAAGACTAGGTTTAATACATAATAATAATAATAAATGTCCAACAATAGTGGGAATAGATCAATTTCCAACTGTGAAATTGTTTTTTTTCTTTTTTAAACTATTTAGTTCCATCAAATTTAGGAATGGAACAAATGATACCCATTTCTGGCATTCCACAATTTCAAACCCACGTGCTATAGATATTGGTTCAGACCTCTTTGCATTCAAGACACAAACACGTTTACATAGAATTAATAATTCTCGCATTCTTTTGTGACAGAGAAGGAGGCACAACCATGCTTATCCACATTTTACAAGGTTGGCAAGATACTGGTGTAATATTATCCAAAGCCATAGAGATCGTTGCCAAGACTATTGTTCATATCACAACTGCAGTGCAAATGCAGTCATTATAGTTCTAAGAATTCATTGTAACTGTAATTCATCTCAAAATAAAAATAATGTACTTAAATTTTTTCCTGAATAAATATGTTTATAAAATAATTTTTTAGCTGGGCAACCAAGCTATGCTTGAGTGAAAGGCTTTTCATAGTAAAGTATAGTAAAAGTAAAACATTTTCATATAAAACTACTAAAATTAGAAGCTTAATATTCGATTTCCATCCCAAATATTAGTTGAAGTTCTTTTATATCCAATTCCACAGCTCCAAATAGTGGAGATACAGAAATTTATATAACCCTTATGAATTTTAGAGTCAAATTTGGAGGTAATGCATTCATACAAAGGAAAAAATAACTAATGATACAAGAAAGTAGTAATAGACACGATCAATTTTATTTTATCTGCCTACCATGTGCTAGTCCTAAGTGTTTCCAATATACGACATTTTTAAATCTCATATCTGCCTTTTAAAATAAATCTTTATACTCCAGTAATCCAGATAAAGAAACAAGCTCAAAGAGATTATGTAGTTTGCTTGAAGCTCTATAGCTAGAAGTGATGGAGCCAAATTTGGACACAAAGTGTGTTGGATTTGGCCTCACTGAACCATAAGAGATATTTACAGTAGATTCTGTCTGACATTAAAAGAATGAGAGATGGTTTGCTTACTGAGGCCTGAATTTAGCTCTTACAAATTGACAGAAGATAGATATAGAAGACATTCTAGGTAGAGTTAAATGAGCAAAAACATGAAGCCCCCTCTATGAGATAACTTCAGTTCCTTGAAGTGAATGTCCACACAGCTGGGAAACCTTAGGGTTAATAATCGAAGATCAAACCAAGAGCCTCAATAGTAAGCACTGGAATGGACCAAGGTTAATTTACAGTCATGTGGATCTGTTTGGTGGTGGTGAAGCTGACCAGTGGGGAACATTATGAAGGAAGTGTCCTGCAGGTCTTGGTGGCTGAGTCAGTAAAGTCTGTTAAATGCTCCCACTTTCTATTCCTTCCTCTGTTGTGCATTTCTTCTTCTTTAGTTCTAACTAAAGAGGTATTTGTATGGCTCTAGAGAAGTCACTTCAACACATTGGCCTTAAAATATTCACCTAAACAATGAGGAGTTTGGACTAAAAGATCTCTAAGGATCTTTCTAGCTGCACATTTAAATGATGTTTTGCTTAATTAAGGGTGTCTAATAAATATTAAATAATATTTAATAAATAATTCTTGAATAAATGGGTCTCTACTTTCGGCATGGGAATATATTATAACTTCCTAAATGGAAGACACTAAAGCAAGTATAGGGAGACTCCTGGTAATGATGACTATGTTTTAGAGCACTGGAATTTGTTTACCTTTTGATGAGTGAAATACATTAGAGAAGAAGAAAGACATGTAAAATGTCACATTCGATAGGGGAAAATGAGTAACAAAAACAGTATTCATTTCAGAATGGGCATTTTTCTTTTTGTAGCTTCAGTGGGCTTTCTGGGCAAATCTGCTCCACTCAGTAGTAAATGTCACTCAAAAAAAAGATACTCTATGATTGACAACATAGAAGAAAAAGCTGATGAATTATTCACCAAAGCACTGAGATTCACAGCCTATAGTAACACAATTTACAATTAAAGAAATTAGGAGTGTCAAAGTCTTCTTCACAAAGTGTAAGGCTATTTCTGTAACTAACAAAACTCAAAAGCTGAAATAAAATAGAAAAACGTCACAATAATCTCATTAGTTTCTTCCTGTTAAAATGGAGCTGACATCTCAAAGACTTATGTAGACTTTTCCCTAAAGATAAAGCTGTAGATGTTTTTAAAACAGCCTCAGAGAAAGAGGTCAGTGCTCCTTAAGTATGGTTTCAAGAGGTTTTTAAGGAAAGTTAATATAAAATCTTTAACAGAAAAAAGAAGAATGTTAGCTGTGTAAAAGTCCTCGCAAAATTTTAGGAATCAAATATAACAATTGAAATGGAAAAATTGAGTCAGGGCGAACATTTAGTATTATCCTTTTAATAACACTGAAGACACTTGGGGTTGACTCAATCCTTCCATATTGGGTTAGCAGAGCCTCAGTGAGTATGCTTTGCAAATTTGACCTCTTAGATCAGCTAAAATAATTTTGATACTTCTATCATTGGTTAAGAATTAATATTGTACAACAGGATGCATTTGCAGAGACTCAAATCCATTGATATTGCTAAAGTATCAACCCAAAGGCCTTTTCTTTATTATTATTATTTTTTTGCTTGAAAACTTCATTAAAATAAGGATTAAACCTGAAAAAAGAGCGATGAGAATGCTAGCCCTTTGCATAAAATCAGCAAGAAAAAGGAAACAGGGAGAGAAAGGAAGGAAAGGAAGGAAGGGAGGAAGGGAGGGAGGGACCAAAGGACTTTACTTACAAAAAGTATTCTGTCCCTTCTTAAACAGGAAGGATGGCATGTTCCATAGCAGTGATCTAAACTAGACCTACAAGAATATCTATCGCTTCTTATGTAGACCGAACACATGTATGCTGGTGTTGGAGTGAAAGTGCAAAGAGTAAGGTAAATAATGATTAAATTTCTGCATAATTATTGGTGGTTTAAATGATGTGTGTTTCAGTGAGAACTCTGACTTAGATTTTCTCTCTTACAAACTTTCATAATACTGCTTTAATTACATGAGAGAATTGAATTAAAAAAGAAGTCTCTTTTCCCTCTAATTAATCTCGCGTCTGCCTTCTTTCATTACTTTGTCTACTGAGTCACAAAATTAGTCTTTGTTACAGAGCAGAGTATAATATATAATTGAAGTTATACTTTTTATTCATCCAAAATAGCAAGAAAAAGCAAAATGAGCAACACATACTTTGTAGTGCATGATTTCATTTTTGGAAGTTGGATTCTTTTCTGTACTTTGTGTAACTGTTACTGAAGCTTTCAGCCTTAACGTGATCATGCAAGGAAATACTATTTTTCAATAGAATAGAGAGTAATACATTATTTATAACTCTTTCCACTCCAGTAGAAACATACCCAGGCCACATCAGCATTCTAGTCCTTCGCCTGTATGATCCTTCCTTGAGAAACAAGACTGTTAACCCAAAGTTGTTGATAAATGTTGTTTCCAGTCTACCATTGACAAAAGTTAATCTCATATCATTAGACAGAAATAGCAATCATAACAGTACCATGAGGTAGGTAGCCTTTACCATGTAGTGGCCCTGATCTACACACAGTAGTATTGACATGTTTGGTAATTACAGCTCATTGAGTAGGTAAGAAATTGATTGGGTAAGTGATGTTGCACAACTACACGATACAGTCAGAACGTAAACCAGGCACTTGGGATCCAATTCTAAAATCACCACTGTCTATGCCTCCATCAGTAGCTTCAGCCAAATATCAGCATTCTAAGGCCTGAAAACTACTTTTCCCCTTCATAACAGTAAAATTTTCAAGCTAGCATTCTAAATTAAGAATAAATAAACATTTAAAAAATGAGTATATTGGCCAGGCTCAGTGGCTCATGCCTGTAATCCCAGCACTTTGGGAGGCCAAGGTGGGTGGATCATGAGGTCAGGAGTTCAAGACCAGCCTGGTCAAGATGATGAAACCCTGTCTCTACTAAAAATACAAAAATTAGCAGAGCATGGTGGCACGTGCCTGTAGCCCTGGCTACTCAGAAGGTGGAGGCAGAGAATTGCCTGAACCCAGGAGGCAGAGGTTGCAGTGAGCCAATATTGCGCCACTGCACTCCAGCCTGGGCGACAGAGCGAGACTCCATCTAAAAAAAAAAAAAAAAGAAAGAAAGAGAAGAAAAGTGTATGTTTATTTTTAGTTACTTTGAAGGGGAAGTAATCAGGAGTGTATTGTAACATAGTGAGAGTCATAATACATTTTGGCTTCTCATAAATATCTCAAAACCAGAAAATTAATTTCAAAATAATTTCAAAATGTATGGTTATAAGAACTTTTGTAAACACTCCATTCTTCAGGTTTTGTTTCTGCGGACTCTGTAACATAATAAATAGACCAGCTCCTCTATAGCTTGGAAATAATACAATTTAAATAAACTAGTTAAAACAGGTTTGCATTTTTAGTAGAATGCTTGACATCACATTTTTAATTTAGGCTTTGCTTTTGATTAAATATCATATTGGTCATCACACATTCAGGGACTTAAGTTAGAGTTCTACTGGCTGGGCACAGTTGCTCATGCCTGTAATCCCAGCACTACAGGAGACCAAGGAAGCCGGATTGCCTGAGCTCAGGAGTTTGAGACCAGCCTGGGCAACATGGCGAAACCCTGTCTCTACCAAAAATACAAAAAATTAGCCAGGTATAGTGGCACACCTCTGTGGTCCCAGCTACTCGGGAGACTGAGGTGGGAGAATTGCTTGAGCCTGAGAGGCAAGGTTGCAGTGAGTTGAGATGACCCCACTGAGCTCCAGCCTGGGTGACAGAGTGAGACCCTGTCTCAAAAAAAAAAAAAAACAAAAAAAAAAACAAGAACCTCCTGAAGTTTCCATATCTTTTCTAGTTTGTATTCTTGGCCTAAGCTATTTCAAATCTAAATAGATTTTAAAAAGTTATACAATTGGCCAATGTAATCTTCATTTCTAGTATCACTTCCAACTATTTCTGTTGAAATTGGGCAAAGAAAACAAATAGTAAAAATAGCTACACAAAATGATTCTGGAGAAATGAAGTTATTCAGGGCCAGCCTACAATAGTGGAAAACCACAGTCTTAACAAGGAAGAATTTTAGTAAAAATAGGAGTCACATGTTCATCAATAGTCGCAGGTGATAGGCACAGATCTCAACGGTCAAAGCCTTATGGATTATGTTGTTCACTTGTTAAAAGGTTTTCTTCTGTTGGAGATAAAAAAGAGAACCCAAACCATTTGAGGGTAGAATTCCAGAGGGCTGAGAAACAAACACAGCACAGTTCATGTAATTCTGATCTGGTGAAATAAGTTATATTTTATGCTAAGTAGCATTTGCATTATTTCTGGCTTATGAGAAATACTGTCAAGCTAAGTTCACCCTGAATGATTTCATGTGCAAGTCACTGAAATGTCATTGAAACCTCTAGCCCTAAACACCGTCTTCCAAATATGTCACAAGAACCAAGAAGGAATTAAATAAAATGTCTTTGCAGTGATTTTTTTTTTTGGGGGCGGGGAAGGAGTTTCGCTCTAGATACCCAGGCTGGAGTGCAATGGCGCGATCTTGACTCACCGCAACCTCTGCCTCCTGGGTTCAGGCAATTCTCCTGCCTCAGCCTCCTGAGTAGCTGGGATTACAGGCCCGCGCCACCATGCCCAGCTAATTTTTTGTATTTTTAGTAGAGACGGGGTTTCACCGTGTTGACCAGGATTGTCTTGATCTCTTGACCTCGTGATCCACCCGCCTCGGCCTCCCAAAGTGCTGGGATTACAGGCTTGAGCCACCGCTCCCGGCTCCTTTGCAGTGATTTTAAAAAAATATATTGGATTTACTATTTCTTATGCAATACTAGCTAAAATATGTTCTGTTAACTTCCATACAGGTAGATATTAGAGGAAAGGTAATTGAGTAATGACTTTTTAAATTGATCTAACCATGTTCCATCTTCTTACCTCCTATAATTTCATAAATACTTATTGTGTTGTGCTTATTAGAAAATTCATTCAAAGGCTTTGTCAGTATCTAAAAATCTAAAGAAAACTCTGAAGTTATATGTAGGCTTCGTTTAGTACTTTTATGATGATCATGGAGTATTTTCATGTGGGTCAGCCAAAAAGTGACCCTTCTGTATCTAAAACTCAGCATAAAATAATGTCAGAAACAAATGCTAAGTGGAATAAACAACAGCAAGACGCCACTATTAAAAAAGAGTCTAGCTTCACTGCATTTCTGAAAAAACATATCAGCAGGTCTACCGGCAAGAAAACTAGTTTTGTCATCTAGAGTCAGAAACATGGCATGACACACTCAGTGGAATGAAAAACACCTCCCATTTAATTAAATATCCTGTTGGTCAAGTGCTTGTCCACACTAAGGCATTATTCAATATACAAAGCACTGGTTTTTACTATTGCACATAAATAACCATAAAGAAAATAGCATAATTAATTAAGTGTACTATATAGTGACTCACTGTGGCTAAATAAATAACCTTTAATTGTGAACAAAGTTTACCTATTAGCAACAAATGGTGCTAATAGATGTGGGAAATCAGAAACCAAAATGTTTATTTTTTCTGGTTATAGTATAGAGTGTCCACACACAGGCTACATTAAAACCTTTGTGATTTCTTCCAAAGAAACATTAGGAAAGTCTACGTTTTACACATAGCATGCAGACAAGGATGACCATCATTCTGATGACAAGCTCAGGACTCAAAGAAGAGTGTTGTCCTTATTAGTTGAACCATCAATCACGTACACTTTTTAATGGCGATGGCAGTACCCAGAGAGCCGCCTGTGTACTGATGTTCTTTTTGTTTCTGCTTTGTGACCTAACCTCACTAAAGCTAATATATTCTACTTCTTATGACATTTTTAAAGGAATAAGAAAAGCAAGAGAGAAGACAGAGAGATAATTGAAACAGTAAGGGAAAGAACCAAGAGCCTGAGATAACATGAAATGGAAGCTAAGGAAATTATGTTTCCAGGGAGGTGATACTACCTAGTCTTGGGAACAAACTCTCCAAACTTAATGCCTTAAAATGACAGCTGTGTATTTGCTCATAATGCTGTGATTTGGCACTTGGGGCTGGGCTCAGCTGGGAAGGATTGTCATTGCTCACTCATGTCCTTGGTCAGGACAGTTAGCATGACTGGCACTTCCCTCTCCTGGTGCTCCGTCAACCTCCGGAAGGCTAGTGGAAGCTGTTTGTTTTGTTTTGGAATGCTGCGAGAACTGTACCAGAGAACCATCTTGCTTCAGCAAGTCCTTTTCAAATATCTACTGGCTCTACATTTGCTAACATCCCATTGGTCAAGCTCAGAGGAAATACAGGAGAGGTTCACACAAATGCCGGAGAGGTGAGAAACACTAGTTATTGGGTGCCATTATTGTAATCTACCCCAAATGTTATAGACTACATTGTCTAGGTACCATTTGATGTGGTATTAAAGATAAGTTTTAGAAGTAAGTGTGGGGTAAACAAAAAAATCTCGACAAAGGTTTTTTTTTTTTTTTTTTTTTTTTAGAAGAAGATGAAGAAAATAGGAAAGGATTGCCAAGGGTTAAGAATAAGTAATTTTGTGGGGGATGAAAGCAAAGAAACGGTGCAATGTGGGAGGAGGCAGAAACACTAAGAGATATGTTAGCTTGTTTGTTTTTTTTCTTGCTTCTTTTAGTTTGAAGTGATGTCAGCAGTTTTGTTGCTTGAGAAGACTTATAGAGAGGAAGATATAAAAGTTCTGAGAGATAAAGCCCAGTTATTCCCTAGGCAAAGATTGGTAGATGGAAAAGAGAAAGCCAACTCCAGCCTCCTTGAGCTCTGAACTGAGTGAGGTGTGAAGAACTGGAAAGTTTATGGCTGCACGTTAATGATTAGACATGGTAATAACCTAGGAGGGTGTTTATCTGCACAGCGATAGAGCCAATGCTCAAATAAACTTCCTTGACTCCCTTGCCTTACATCTGTTTATAGCTGTGGAGCTCTCCAAAGCTCTGGGAGAGTTACCTGATTCACCACCTGCCGTAATTGGATTATCAAGACCAATGATGCTGCAGGGTCCCTGGCCCTCAGACCAGGCTCTCTAAATGATTTTTGATTTACTGTCTTCTGGATTAAGAGGAAAAGAAATATTGTTCATAACCTGCAGTTTAATCCTTGAGAGTTTAAACAAAAATTCTTTGCCTCAAAAAATATATAGTTGTGGTATTTATGTAATTGTAGTTGAATGATCTAAAAAGTCAAGAACCATTTAATTACTAAAAATAAAGGGTGCTCACTGCTCTTTTGCAATATAAATTAACACCTGAGCTTTCCCTTCATGTACCTTTGTCTTATTAGACTCTATTGACACCATTGCTAATAAATTATATGACAATCAGTGTTCAGTGTTAAGTGGAAATACAAATATGAGCTCTTTCTTGTCTTGGGATGATTTAGAATGTTAAAAAATAGGGTATTGGTTGATTACTCTCCTGATACAGTGTTTATATATATGATTTCCCACACTTCCTGTGCAGTCATTGATGTGAATAGCTTTAGGGAAAAAAAATCTAAATGCTTGCCAAAGGATTTTGCAAAATCGCTAAAATAATATAATCACTAATTTTGTTTTCAAGTGATAGTGAGTTAGAACAAAGAAAAGTTCATCTTCTCACTATGATTTTGGGAAATCTCCACCACCAGTTTGTTTCCAGAACTAATGAAGAATCTAATGAAATACCTAGCTTGCTACAGAAAAAAAAAAAAATTCTGTGACATCAGAGAGCAGGACATAACAGGTTAAAGCTATAAAAATTCAACCCACCTAGGGGAGAGAAAGTGTTTTCTCACAAATATTTAAGGCAATCTGAGAACTGTCATGTACATCTCTTAAAAAAAATGCCAGCTGGGAGACACTTGTCGACAAGAATGTTTTTCAGATTTCTGTAGGCAAAAGAATGATCTATGAGCCATGTTTTTACAAATGAAGATTCCTGACTCCTTTATCTGTCTTTCCAAAAGCTCTTAATTTTCAAAAACACCTTGAGTATTTATAATAAAGGTGTTTCTAGGACGAAACTTTGAGAACTATGCATCAAAAGAGAGAGAGAGAGTGTATCTTCAGCATGTATGTAATGGTCTATTGTGCTCTTTCTAGCCTGCAGCCTATACCTCTCCAAGTCCTCATGGTTGCACTTGGAACAACTACTGTCTTTCCACAGCTCGGTTTGCAGTGGAAACGGTCTCAGTTTACACTGATGGATAATGCTACATCAATTTAGATGGAGTCATTCCAACTTGTTTTAGGCATTCAGCCTGGGCTTTTACTATTTTTTTTTTCAACTGGGTCCAGGTGCCATCTGGGAGAGAGAGGGGTGCCTCGTGCTGATTGCTGAAACTCTTACCACCTGGACAGGTATAAGGAAGAAGGGAGAGAGATGGCAGAGTTGGCTTCCAACCCACTTCCATAATAAAGCACTTCTTTCAGTGTCATCACTAAGGTCATTCAATGGGAGGCAGAATCTGAATGGATTGAGTAGTCATCGTTTTAATGTGCTGTAAGACTCTAGCCTTAGGTCTTAGGCAGAGTTAGGCTTCTACTGGAGGAAGGGGTAAAGGTGGATGAAAGACAGAGTAAAATGCCTTAGCATTCACCTGCCGTTAAGGATGGAGTAAAAAGCCAACCGACAAGTGTTCAGGAATCTCTGTCTCCGGGACTCCCTCCATTCTAGCACCAAAGGAACTCAGATTTCACTCAGTCATAGCATTTATGGAATGATCCAGGGTTTGGCATGGAAGATACCAACATGATTAAGATGCAGGTTCTGATTTGAGGAACCTCAAACTCCCCAAAGTCATAGAGAAATAAAATTATGGACATTATGAGCGTTAGAATAAGGATACCTATAAAGCAATAGGGCAGCATGAGAATACATGTCTATAGAGTTATGGAAAATTACACACAGGAATTTAACATTTAACTGTGGCCTGCAGTATAAGAGGTTGGTCCCAGCAGTGAAGGAGAAAGGACACTACACACAGAAGGAGCTGAATATGGGGCAGCATAGAGGAGAGAGAGAAGGTGACATTTCAGGGACCTAAAGTAGCCATATATAAAATGTGGTGCTGGAGAACCACCGCTGCTTTCTTTTCCAGCAAGAAGAGTGACGCCATCAAGAGATTATTTCAATAAGTCAATATTTAATAATCCCTACAAGAGGTGTTTGTTAAATAATGAAATAAAATACCATGAGCACTTCATAAATGTGCCACAATGAAAGTTTATCTTTTATTCTTTTTAAAAATATATCAATACCTTCAAGGGCACCCGCACACACACACACACACACACACACACACACACACACACACACACACA
>NW_022436989.1:8676921-8791003 GCF_009761245.1 Sapajus apella | reverse complement strand
ACACACACACACACACACACACACACACACACACACACACACACACATTCTCTTAATTCATTGAAAGCTAATATCATGAAATTATTCTGTCCAGCAACTCTGACTGTATGGAACTTCTTTACAGCAGACTGTCACTCCTTTACAGCAGTTGAGAAGGGTCTAGGGTCACATCGGGTCTTTAACGTCTCCACAGGTTTTGAACCCATTTCATTTGAGAGCATAATGATCACAGAGACGACCTTGAATACTCCCCACCCTGAAGAGCTAATCAAGAAGAAAGTCCCCAAATCAGTTAACCACTTCATTCTTTTTGTGATAGGAAAAGACAATTGAAGAATACAAAATAGAAATGAATTCCTGGTTAATATCTGTTCCAATAAATTTCTTTTAATTGGTTCAGTTCTAATTAAGATACCTAAGCCTAAAAGAGGGATTGCTACAACATAAAAAAGTGTATTGAAATGCAAATGCATCAGAAACTTGAAGAAGTTTTCTTTTAGAGAAATTTAGAACTATCCAGTTGCTGAATTTTAATCTCTTTTTAATTAATAGACTTTTTAGAAAGTATTTTTAGGTTTACCATTTCAAATTAAAAGAAAGTACAGAAGTACCTTATACCCTCTCCCTGAAAAAAGTTTCCTCTATTATTAACATCTTTTGTTAATGTGCACATTCGTTATGTGTTATACTGACACATAATTATTAACTAAAGTCAACAGTTGACCCTAAGGCTCACGCTAGGTGTTGTATATTTTATGAGTTTTGTACATGTATAATCCCATGTGTTCACTGTCACAGCATCATGTAGAACCATTTCACTGTCCTAGAAATCAGTCACCTGTGCTCCACCTATTCTATTCATTCACCACTCCCCCCCCACCATTGACCACTCCCCCCCCACTATTGACCTTTCTTTCTTTCTTTTTATTCCTTCCTTCCTTCCTTCCTTCCTTCCTTCCTTCCTTCCTTCCTTCCTTCCACCACACCCAGCTAATTTTTGTATTTTTTAGTAGAGACAGAATTTCTCCATGTTGATCAGGCTGGTCTCAAACTCCTGACCTCAAGTGATCCGCCCCCTCAGCCTCCCAAAATTCTGGGATTACAGGTGTGAGCCACTACGCCCAGGTGATCTTTTTACTCTCTCCATAGCTTTGCCTTTCACTTGGATGCTTTTCATGGCATCAAGTTTGCAGAATTTTTTTCTCTCTGTTGCAAATTTCTTCTTAACCTCCTCTTGCAGATTCCAGTCCCATCTAGTCTCTTCCAATCACACCTATTTGTGACTACAAATATGGCCTGAAATTTTCACAGTAATCAGCAACGTTGGTTTTAGCATGAAAATTGTATTTCTTTCTAGATCTTTAACATTCTGATTTTATGATGTCATTTTTTATTGACAAGCCGTACCAACATGTATGTGTGGGATACAAGGCAGTGTATTGGCACTTGCATGCAATGTGGCATGATTAAATAAAGCTGATTAACATATCTATCACCTCACTTACCTATTGTTTTTTATGATGAGATATTTGAAATATATAACACAGTATTAGTTTGAAATCTATAATACATTATTATTGACTACAGCCACCCTATTGTGCAATAAACATCAAAATTTATTCTACCTGTTTTAAACCTTGTGTCCTTTGATTCACAACTCCCCATTCCCCTGCCTATCAAAAACTTCATACCATCTCTGTATTATTGGTCAAAACACCCCATTCCTTCCCTCCTTCCCAGCCCACACCCAACCTCTGGTAATCATAGTTCTATTCTCTACTTTTATAAATTATATTTTATTAGATTTTACATACAAAGGAGATCATGTGGTAATTGTCCTTCTGTGCCTGGCTTATTTCACTTAGTGTGATATCTTCCAGATTCATCCATGTACCTTACTTTGGTCAATAAATGAGAGCTGCTATGTTGGGTGAAAGTAGTAAAGCCTATGCATTATCTGTGTTTTTTTACCCCCTGGCATAGAGGTAACTTACTAATTAGCCTAAGTAATAAACTAGGTATTGATAGAACATATCTCAAACTAATAAAAGCTATTTACAACAGACCCACAGCCAATATCATACTGAATGGGCAAAAACTGGAAGCATTCCCTTTGAAATCTGGCACTAGACAAGGATGCCCTCTCTCACCACTCCTATTCAATATAGTATTGGAAGTTCTAGCCAGAGAAATCAGGGAAGAAAAAGAAATAAAGGGTATTCACTTAGGAAAGAGGAAGTCAAATTGTCTCTATTTGCAGATGACATGATTGCATATTTAGAAGACCCCATCATCTCAGCCCAAAATCTGAAACCAATAAGCAACTTCAGCAAAGTCTCAGGATACAAAATCAATGTGCAGAAATCACAAGCATTCCTATCCAACAATAACCGACTAGCAGAGAGCCAAATCAAGAGCAAACTCCCATTCACAATTGCTACAAAGAGAGTTAAATACCTAGGAATACAACTAACAAAGGACGTGAAGGACCTCTTCAAGCAGAACTACAAACCATTGCTCAAGGAAGTAAGAGAGAACACAAACAGATGGGAAAACATTCCATGGTTAGGAAGAATCAATATTGTGAAAATGACCATACTGCCCAAAGTAATTTATAGATTCAATGCTATCCCCATCAAGCTACCAATGACCTTCTTCACAGAACTGGAAAAAAAAAATACCTTTATAAAAAATTTAAAACTTGTCCATGATATATTGCAAAGTGAAGATGGTAGAATAATGTATATATTAGAACTCCACTTAAATAGAAAAAAAGATATGCTCATATAAGACAATAAAAATTATTGATGTATAGACATGAAAATGTTAACAATCGGTAAGCTATGGGAAGTAAGAAATTATGAGGAAGAGGTAGAAAGTATTTCTTTCTACATATCATACTTTTATTTTTTAAAACAAGAAGCAGGGATCAGGTACAGTGGATCATGTTGTAGAGGCTGAGGCAGTAGGATAGCTTGAACCCAGAAGGTTGAGACCAGCCTGGGCAACATAGCAAGATCCCATCTTTACAAAAACCAAAAATAATTTAGCAAGACGTAGTGATGCATGTCAGTAGCCCTAGCTTATCAGGAGGCTGAGGCAAGAGGACCACTTGAGCACAGGAGTTCAAGGCTACAATGAGCTATGATCATGCCACTGCACTCCAGCTTGGGTAACAGAGTGAGATCTCATCTCAAAACAAAACAAAAAAAAGAGATTGTGAGAGAGAGAGACACAGGTATTATTTCTAAACTTTAAAATAATTTATCCTGATTAACTAGATAATAAACCATTAATAATTCTAAGTTTATTGAAAAATATTAGATATGCATGAGAATAAAATGATTAATAAATGTAAATAGCAAGTCCAGAGAAGATTTAAATAGAATTGAACACTAAATGAGTTTATTACTTGGTTGGTGCAAAAGCAATTATGTTTTTTGCCATTACTTTTAATTGTTTTTAAAAGTAACACTTTTGCACCAACCTAATATTTCAATTCTATGCAGCAAGATAGGTCTATTCAATGAATCAAGTTGATACATTGGTTAAACGTGGAAAGGATTACGTGAAATCCACACCTTTTCTTTTTAGCAAAATAAATTTTAAACTGATCAAGTTATAAATTTAATAAGATAAATCACATACACAAATGATAAATGTTTAATGAATTAGAAGGGCTTTCTAACTGTGATGCCAAGGCCAGAAAGAATTATGAACAAATTGATAGATTTGATTACATAATACATATACAAATACATAAATCACAAAATAAGACAAATTTTGCAATATGTCAAACTGTGCTCAATCAAAAATGTATAAGTCTACCCAACAGCACAGCAATTACATTTATTCCTCAGTATAATTTAACAAAGATGACTATATTTTTTGCACAAGTGGAGTGTTGGGGTCTATCTGGGTGTTCATCTCTGGGAGATTAGAAATGTAAATTATGGTGAGTAAACAGCACATAATATTTTGCAAAAGTTAGAAGAAGCAATTGACTAGATATGCACCAAGGAATATGGATTAACCTTTTATAAAACATGGTGATAAATGAGAAAATTATAAAGTAGAATGAGTTCTTTAACATAGCAATTTAAGTAAGCTAAGCACATGTGTGTACAAAAGAACAACATATGTACAGTAACACATACGAACAAAAACGCAGTAAGTAGTTTAATATGTACGAGGAACTGTGTAGGAGAAGGTGAGATACGGAAGGGGGAAATGGAATGTATCAACAAACATAAACAAAATCAAAGAACAAAACAAGATTGGACTTTTCAGAGATCACTGATAATGACATTCTTTAGTGATGATAAGTACATATAGCTCAACTCAATGGAGTTGAAGTACAAAAAATATATTTTTTATTTTTTAAAAAATAGACTAAAGAATGAGCTAATAAATTAATAGCTAATAAATATGAATAAATAGTAAATATATGAAAACACTCACTTTGACTAGAAATTAAATAATACATATTAATACAGAAGTTTTTTTTTTTTTTGAGACAGAGTTTCGCTCTTGTTACCCAGGCTGGAGTGCAATGGCGCAATCTCGGCTCACCGCAACCTCTGCCTCCTGGGTTCAGGCAATTCTCCTGCCTCAACCTCCTGAGTAGCTGGGATTACAGGCATGCGCCACCGTGCCCAGCTAAGTTTTGTATTTTTAGTAGAGACGGGGTTTCACCATGTTGACCAGGATGGTCTCAAGCTCTTGACCTCATGATCCACCCGCCTCGGCCTCCCAAAGTGCTGGGATTACAGGCTTGAGCCACCGTGCCCAGCCTTAATACAGAAGTTTATATGTATTTATTTATTGACCTGTTCATTGAGAAGTGGGAGAAAAAATGATATTTAAAAATGTTAGGCAGAAGTAGAAACTTTCTGTACCACTCAGACAAGTGTCAACAATACTTAAGCAAAAGTTTTGAATATAACATTGATTGTAAAGGTTGAGAGTTGAATAAGAATTGGTCAACACCTCGGGATTTGTTCAAACAAATTCTACATCAAACAATTGCGTATTATGTAGCCTTTGAGGGTTGATGAGAGAGAGGATTTTTTTTCTCTTTGTCCCTATATTCTTAAATCTTTTCACATTGATATGCACTATTTTCTGCAAAACCTGTAATAAGTAAATTTAAAAATTCAACTAAAATAAATTTGAGGGTACTCTAAAAATTAAACAACTCTGGGAGAAAAGTTCCTATAGTTTACATTCTGTTCTATGACCAGTAAAGTATTAGAATTGTAATATATTTTATTTTGCTTCTTTCACATAAATAACTTGAAATTGGCTCTATCGGCTTATAACTTCATTCATTCCCTTCCCATAATTAAGAAATGTTTGCGATTGCTGTTAAAATTCTAGATTTTAGACCACAGCTAAGTGGCAAAAACATGTACATTTCTCTGCACTAAAAAGTTTTCTAAAATACATGAACTAAACCAGGTTAAAATGTTTCCTGACAAGGAAATGGCATAAAAAACGTTTCCCCCCATTAAGTTAATGCAGTAGTACATTTTGATAAATGTAAATTGAAATAATTGCAAATTTGATATATTTAATCAATTAAGAAATTATATTTCTTGATTTGGGAAGTAATTTATGACCAGCAATTATTTTTTAAACACAAATATTCCCTTTTTCTCAAGCTAATCAGAACTTTCAGGTATGTAATACCAAAAAGCCTGCACTCTGATAACATTTATTCCCTATGATATGAAAAAAGAGAATCGTTTTTATTCTGGGACAAATGCTGAAGACACTGCATGCGTTTGCTTGGCTTGTTCTTCTCCCCTGGTTAATGAATGTGTTACTTAAAAGAATAATTTGCCCTCAAATCATCTGGCCACACAAACCCGTTATTTCCCCCCATAACATTCTGTTTTGCTGATGTTAGATTTATTTACCTTTTAACATGTTACTTATGCTGTTTCCATGGACACATTCATCGACAAAGATGCAAATGATTCAAGTAACAATAGAGAAGAGACCCGGATGGAGGTCTGGGTTTGCTGTGCACAGCCATAGATGATAGGGTGGAGCAGAGTTGCATCCTGATATGAGAGTCTTTCACTTTGCTTCCCCTCTCTGAAGCTATAGGGAATGAATAATTCACTCTTTTATTTGTGGCGTGATGGTAGTTTAAGGTTTTACTGAGGATGTGGTCTGGCAATGGTATTCTGCAACCCACGCACAACACATAGCACTAAAATCTTTATAATTAACTGCACATGATTTAGCAGGGTCATTTAGAAAGATGATTCATCTCCAGTAGGTGTAAACTGGCTCACTAAACTTAAAGCTTAGAGGGAAAGACAAGATGGAATAGCTTCTTGATTCCACTTTAGGCTAATAGCCAGGTGACTCAGAGTCCTTAAGAGCCCTGATTCAGGCCTCATTTCTCAGCACTGATAGCTGCTGCAGTTACGTGCCCAACAATTCGTTTTTCTGCATCTCAGCTACGTAAGTCTCTAAAACCAGCCTTTGTCAGGGGGTCTAGGGATCGTGCCACCTATAAGTCTATGCTCCAAAGTCCTTGTATTTTTCTTCATTTTTCATTGAATTTGAATGCGTGTTTATGTATAGGGTTTTTTCCCTCCCAATGTAATTACACATTTTGGTAAAATGTGAAGCGGGCACTGCTTTTCTTCAGTGTCTTTCCATCTTCTTGCAGACTGGTCATGTCCTGTCTTCTAATGCTCCCTGAGCCCTAGCGGCTCCAAGAATTCCATGATAACAGACTCCTTCTCCAGGCATCTCTTGAATTCTACACAAATCTGTACCCTTTTCTCTTTAAACTCTGCTTTCAGCAAGCTGCCAGTTAGAAAGGATGTGAAAATATCATCCTCTAAATGGTTACTAGCTCACAGTAGTTCACTTTATTCTCCTCAGGAGAACTTGCACTGCAAAAGGGAAGGGACCATTGACTTTAGGCAATGTTCCACAACTGAGGACAGCAGAGTCTCCAGGAAGGGACTTTTAGAAATGCAGGCTCCTAGGCTGCCAGAATAAGAATACATGCTTTCGAGAATTTTCCAATCTTCCCAGATTGGGAAATGACAACTATTTGCCTGGAACGATCAAACATTTGGACATCACCGTATTCAGGTACAGATTAAGGGTTAAGGCAAAGACTGCTTGTACCCTCAAGTATTTTCCACCATGCCTCCTAAAGACATTTTTTATGCAAGACACACACACAAACACATGTGAGTGCTATAATTTGGTCCCATGCCAAAGGTCAAGAAGAATAGAGTCAAGTAATAAGCAATATCCATCCACCGCAACCTTTGAGAGAAACTATACTCTTGGTTAGCTCAGGATCAAAGGTGAAAACATTCCATTGAGTGTATATTGAAAATTAGTTAAATCTCTCATTTGGGGGGAACTGCATTCACTTTACTGGCAATGATATCTTTCTGATAGCATTAATTGTTCACATAATCCAACATCCAGTAGTTTCACAATATTTTTGTTAGTTTATTGTAAAACTTGTTATTGCTGTTGTGTTTTATAAATTCCAGTACAATGTAACACATTCTACTCTTTGAATTACTGCTGTTAACATTTTAATGACTATCACTGCATTCTTTTATTTATTTATTCATCCGTTCAGTCAGCAAGTATTTCAGGAACTATTCTAAGCTCTGTGAACAACCTACATAAAGCCCACATACTCAAGCTAACAGTATAGTGGTACAGGGAAAAATGAAACACATAAGTTCCATGAAAATGTCAAACATGATTAACGGGACTCAGACGTCCTGGGGGAAGGAGTGCTACTTTAGACTGAAGAGTAAGGAGAGGCCTTTACAAAAATGTTGCGTTTGAGCTGATACATGAATGATAAGAAGGAGCTATTCCTGAGACATTCTGGGGAATCAAAATCTCTACAGAGGTACTGACTATGCAAAGATCTAAGGTGGGAATAAGCTTGGCATATTTGAGGATTGAAAGGAAAGTCAGTTTGATTAGAGTATGATAAAAAATATGGAGACTGATAGCTGAGATGTGAGAAGTAATTAGGGCTGAGCCACACATAAGCTGTACTGTCCAGTATGGGATCCATTGGCCACATGTATCTGCTGATCCCCTGAAGTCAAGCTACTCTGAATTGAGATGCACTCTAGGTGTAAAACACAAATGTGGACTGGATTTTGAAGATCTAGTATAAAGAAATAATATAGTATATCTCATTAATAATTTTTATTTTTATTATATATTATAATTATAATTTTGGAATACATTAGATTAAATTAAAATATTACTATTAATTCACTTGTCTTACTTTTTCTAAAGTCCTTATTTTAAAATTTTAAATTATGTATGTGGCTTACCTTATATTTTTATGAACAGCACCGTTAAGGAGCCTTGCCTGTCATGGTCAGAAGTCTTGGTTTGTTTTAAGTAGAATGAGAAATGTTTAAAAGATTCTAAAGTGGTGTTACAATATGATTTACCTTTTTTTGGTTGTGTTGTTGTTGTTGTTTTGAGCCGAGTCCTCACTCCTGTCACCCACGCAGGAGCTCAGTGGTGTAATCATGACTCCCTGAAACCTTGACTTCACAAGCTCAGGTGATTCTCTCACCTCAGCCTCCCAAGTAGCTGGGGCCACAACCACAGACCACCACGCCTTGTTAATTTTTTGTATTTTTAGTAGATACGGGGTTTCATCATGTTCCTCAGGCTGATCTCGAACTCCTTGGCTCAAGCAATCTGCACTCCTCAGCTTCCCAAAGTGCTAGGATTATAGGCATGAGCCACCATGCCCAGCCTCATTTAAATTATAAATTAATTATATGACATATAATTTTAATTATATTGTTGCTATGAAGAAAAAGAACAAAAATGGTAACAAGAAATCCAGGCATCCGATTTCTGATGGTAGCTTAGACTAGGATAGTACAAAAATAAATGGTGAGAAGAGAGTAGTTTCAGAATTTATTTTGAAGGCTGAGATACAGAAAAAAGAGGTGATCTTAGTTGCTATCATGAGTCAATGGATGGTTGGGGGCCATTCAGTGGGATAGAGAAAACTGGCATGGCAATGTACTTGAGAGTGGGAGAAACAAGAGGAGTATTTTGGAAACATTTTGAGATGTCTATTGAACATCTGAGTAAGCTCACCAATAGGTAAGTCATGTAGAAAAGGAGGAACAGAACAAGGAAGAGGAACCTAGTAATTGCAAGAAAATAAGTGCTCAGCGGTGTTCCAGAAGTCAAGCAAATAACTTGTTTCAAAGAACAGAGAGTGGTTTCGTATGTCAAGTACTGTCCAGTAGGCAAGGAAGATGTGAAAACAGAGATCTGGTCATTACATCTGGCAATATGGAGATAGTCAATAATCTCAGTAAGAGCAGTGTGTGATACTGGTAAATGCAAGTCCAACTAAAGTATATGGAACAGTAAATGGAAGCTAATAAAAATGGAAACAAAAAAGTAGAACTTAGCAGATCTTTGAAGATTTGCTGTGAATATGGGCAGATAAAAGGAATAAGAGCTGGAGACACGATGTCTGTAAGTTTTTTGAATTTATGATTGATTAGAGCTTATCTTGTGCTAAGGGGGATTATTCAGTAAAGTGAAAGAAAAATGATGCAGTTGAGAAACAGGACCATTGTAGACAAAAGGTTCTAGAGTAAACTAATTGGAACAGGAGTCAGAACTCAAAGGCAGGGTTGGCCTTTTATAAGGTCCGCCTCTCCTGCTGCATCTGAAGATAAGATTGAGTAGATGAGTACAGATACAGGAGGGTCTTTTTCCCCCATCACCCTCCTCTGTGTGTGTGTGTGTGTCTGTGTGTGTGTGTGTGTTTGTGTGTGTGTGTGTGTGTGTATTTGCAAACCTCCTCTTGTACCAATTTGTAACATTTGTGCAAACGCTCTGCCACTGAGCTACACTCCCAAATTTGTAACACTTGAACTCACAATTTTAAATTCATTCATCTGCTGTGTTCTAGTTTAAAATGCCATTACAGAAAAGTTCGGTGCCCCTTTTTACCTGTGATTCTTTGCATAACACCTATCCTTTAACTCTTGGAACTTTTATGATCTGATGTTTTAAATCCTCTCAAAATGTGACTTGGTTAAGTCTTTGTTTAATTCATTATCTGAACACCCACTGATTCCCCTCAATCTGGAGACTCATGTTCTCTATTTTGGTGAATTTTCATATGTGCTGTAAGTCCATTCTCATACTGCTAATAAAGACATATCTGAGACTGAGTTACTTATAAAGGAAAAAAGTTTAATTGATTCGCAGTTCTGCATGGCTGGGGAGGCCTCAGAAAACTTACAATCATGGCAGAAGTGGAGGCAAACATGTCCTTCTTCACATGGTGGCAGCAAGAAGTACAGAGTGAAGGTGGGGAAAGCCCCTTATAAAACCATTAGCTCTCATGAGAACTCACTCACTAACACAAGAAAAGAATGGAGGTAACTCCATTAAGTGCAGTTTCTTCGAAGCTGTTTTTGCCTTCACCATTGCCTCTGCTCCTTCTCAGCTCCCTGTTTATCATTTGTTGCTTTTTCTTTTTTTATGTTGGAGGCTATTCTCAAAAGTTTTAAGATGCTAAGCTATCTGTTCAGATTTAAAGCTTGTTTCTAAGCTCTGTGTGAATGGCAGGTTGTTCTGACTGGCAGACTTCACTTTGAAATACTCAGGTGGCCTTTGGAAATGACTAACTGGCATGACCCAAGTTTTCTCTCTGGGATGATTCAGTTTCTCTAGCAGAAGATTCCTCAAATTCTTGATCCAGTTTACAAGCCTGACTTCTGGGGAGGGGGAGGTGGTCCCAAACATCTAGTTGCTCTCATGTAAACTTCCAAATTATCCTAAGCTTACATCCCATCTCCAAACACACTCTTTCCTATAGTCCTGGTTCCTCAGCTTCATAAGTCAAAAGAAGATCCATAAAAGAACAGATTAAAGTGTCCTTACATGAGTTCTAACGAACAGCTTTCTTCTCACTGATAACTCCCTTTATAAGTACGTGTGTGTGTGTGTGTGTGTGTGTGTGTGTGTGTGTGTGTTTGGAGTTTCTCTAACTTATTAAGTAATTTATTATTCATAAATATTTGCATCTTTATATATTTTGATTCAAAATTACAGATAACTCCTAATTTAATAATACTGTAGACAAAATTAGTGTTTCTGCTTCCTGGTGGGGGCAGAAACTTTGCTAAGTTGTCCTCTTATACCAGAAATCCATTAAATTCAATTCAAACAACAATATTGTTCTAACAAGGAAGATTCTCTAAAATATTGCCCTTCAGAAATTCCAAATTCATAACAATACCATATTCAACATGTTTTATATTGCCATAATATTTATATTTATAATCCATGCTGGGTATTAAATTTTATTCTAAATGTTAATCAACATAGTAGAGAATGAATAACATCCTGTTTGCATTTGCATATTTAAGATCTAGAAGTGGTATTGTCTCCTGGAAAAAAGTACCTAAAAGTTTAGAACAGAGTTGAAAACAGCTAATTCTGCTTTTCTAGTGAAACAGGGAAGACTTCATAAAAGACCTGATATTTCAACTATATCTTCAAAGATTTATCTACTTTTTAAAAAGACATTTAAAGAGGGAATATAAAGAGAATGGAAGTAAAAAAGGAGACAAGTATGTTCATAGAATAGTGAGAGAGTTGGGGGAACAAAAAAAAATAATATATGGGAAAGGATTTTGAGAAAAGTTAAAAGTTTACATGAATTCAAAGACATTATTCAAATGCATTATTTTTACTGATATCGATTGCATTTTCTTCCTGGAGTTTTACATCTTCTCAATGAATTATATATAAGCCAACTGGTCTCGTTTACAAAGAACTCACAAATCTACTTCAAGAGAGCCCTAGAAGAGATTCAATTCCAATTTCAAAAGAATTATGACTTGATAACTCAAAAAACTGTCAGAGTTGAGAATTAGGCGATAGCCAACGGTTTTGATTCATTGTGCAAATTCCCCGAAGTCCAGCTGTTTTCAGCACATGGGTGATGGGTACTTCCATGTGCCTACCCAGTGCCCGATACCAGGAATGCCTCTCTGCTGCTCAAGGCCTTCTCCTTTGCCACAGGAGACCACGAAGCTGCAAGCTAACTCAACACACGAAGGTGGGGGAATTAATTCCTCCAGAGAAATCTTTCTCAAGTGAGAGAGAGGACTCTTGGGAAAGGCCGCAGCAATGCTGTCCTCTAAGGGACAATGCTAAGGACTGTTCTTCACAGTTCCTCGGCGGGCCGGTGGGGACTGAGCCTCTGCTTCGTCCCAGAAGCAATTGCATCATCGAACACACAGCTGACTCCTCCTTCCTTTTCTCACTTTCCCACCTCTCTCACTTCTGCTTCCCAGAATGTCCTCCTGCATAAACAAACGACCTATACGCACTTCTCCTCAGGCACTGGCTTTGGGAAAATCAATGTAGAACTGATGCTTAACGAATGAGCGCGTCTACTACTTACCTGTTTCTATCAAGTCCATATAATCTGCAGGCATACAGCCTTTTCCATTTCCTTATTAGAAAACATGAAAAATCGTTTTCAGTTACGGTTAGTGTTTTTTAACTTGCTGGCATTGATTCAGTGTTTTTTGGATGAGAGATTTCTCCATAATACATAAAGGAAGAAAACAAAACTAAGAAACAGAAAATCCAAATTTTGGCCCCAGATTTTGTACTACCTAGCCATGAGACTATAGAAGTCATTTTCTGTCTCTAAAACCTCAGCTTCTTGATTTATTAAAATGAAGGTGTTGATGTCAAAGGTTATCCAAAGGCTTTGATTTCATTATTCCATGAAATTATCAAGAGACAGGCCTGCCTTGGACAAAGCTGTCAGTTGGACATGTTTTCCGGTGGTCAACAGGACAGAGTTGCGAGTCTTGTGGGCATCTGTTGCCTTGCTTCCCCAGTCCTGGGGCAACTTCTCACCAGCACTCAATCCAGATCTGTCCCTTGCTTGGAGAGTTCCTGATGCCTCAATGGCCCACAGCTTTAAATATACACATATTTAATGTATGTGAATAACAAGTTCTGTCTGCTTCTAAAGAATATTACAAAGTAAACCATGTTAGCAGGAAATTGACTGAGAAAGAGAAGCCCACACATTCCATGCTAGCCCTGGGCTCTTCTCACTTTCTTATACAATCCTCTTAGGTAACGCACATGAATGTAAGTGACCTTCTCTACACCAGTCATCTGACTTGCATTGTTCCTCAAGGGTGAGAAAGTGTCTAGGCCAAAGGGAGGGGAGACCCAGTGGTAGGCGGAACTTTGTGCTCCACCTTTCACGTAACAGGTTGCCAATTCAGCTGGACTGAGGACAGGCAATGAGAGAAGGCATTAAAAGAGAAAAGTAAAATACTTCCTTTGTTCTGACTCTAGAAATGCTGAAAGGAAATTCCTGTTCACAGCAGGTGATTAAACACATTTTATTAGAGGCCATTACATGAAGAGAGTTACTCATGCTGCTTTCTTGCAATAAAATGGTTCATTTTCTCCTTTTTCTCATAATTTACTTCTCAAATAGTAGTAACTAGATTTATCGACAATTTGATAACTTCCAGACTGGCTGTCAAAGTCCAATTAGGACACTTTAACCTGTTCTCTTATAGCGATAAAGCTCAAACGTATCAACCAAATTCCTCCTAAGATAAAGATGAATGAAGTTGTATTTGAGGGATTGGGGTAGACGGGTGTCTGACCACATAGCTCAAAGGGTAGGTGACAAGCATGAGATTTCTCCAAAACTTTCTTCTTCATCTTCGAAACTCTCATGAATTTGCTTTCTACTCCAAAATAATAAAATTTAACATTAATTTAAAAAGTATATGTGCAAATGTTTGCTAACTACCTTAACTCATCAAAAGGTTTCAGGAAGAATAGCATGATTTAGATTCTATGTTTTATTCTTGCACTTTTCAACTACTTGCAGGGTAAAATAGAAACCTCTCTTTTCTCTCAACACCTCTAAACTCTTCCTATGTCATGTATTCAGCCTGGAAGGTAGACTTCCCTCATTGACTATGAAGCATATATTTTGTGCGTATTAGTTCCTCTACCATGTCTAAATGTGAAATTCAAATGTCAGTTTCATTATCCTTGCCAGTGAAATGTAAGTATCAAAATTGCCTATCAAGTGAAACTGGAAAATAAAAAAGGGATATTATGGCATTTGTATCTTCAGACTACATTATTCCTAGTGTTTTGCATTATAGTCTGTACCAGACGGACAAACCTAGAAATTATTTTTTTGCTGCTGGTATCTTATCTTTGATGATATGTAGGATAGGGTTCAAAGCGAGCACTACACACGACAGAAAAATTGACTTCGTTCCCTGCATTCCTTTACTTCCTTTTACCCCACAGACTTCTTTAACTTGCATTTCCTCCCTTTTATTTGACAAAGGCATCACTGCCCTCTTCAGAGCACGTTTTTGTAACTTTGTTTCTATGCTACATTTTTCCACCTGGCAGATGCCATTGTTTTGTAATATCATAGAAACACATAAATGTTTTCCCTCCTCATTTAGTCACTCTCTCTGAGTGTTGTATTTCAAAATAATTTCTTTTCCTTGCTTAATCAATGACTACTCTTCTTTCCATAAATTCAGTAAGTTTGATGGCAAAAATCTGCCAAATGCTTTGAATATCACAGAAAGAAAACCCCTATATAAATGTCTACTATGATTTCTAGTAGAGCATGAAGACACTTTAGGGTATGTTTTATTGGTCCATTAATAAATGACTGGAGAGGTAAAGATATCTGGCTAGAAGCCCCGTTTTTTTTTTTTTTTTACAAGCACAAAAGATGTGGCTTAATGGAGCAATTAAACATTCTTTCATATCCCAGGGCTATGATAATATTCGGAAAAGGTAAATGAACTACTAAAAGGAAGAGACCATTGTAAATATAGAAAAAGAAGAAGAAGCTTTAGCTTTCACAAAAATATTAATAAACTGTAGAACAGAATTTCAAACAGTTGCCATTTTACAGAACACCAGAACTAATACACTTAAATCTTTTCTCATCAAAATAGATAATCTTGTTTTACAGAGGTGAAGGAAATAGAAAATGGAGAAATTGTCCACGAAAGAGTCAGACAATAGGACAGCATTAGGTAACATCAGGGAATAGCGTTCAAAAGAATTTTAATTGTAAGGAATATTAGGAATTATCTAATTATGAAATACTGATGTGATGAGACAATTTTGAAGTTATAAAAGGCCTTACGAGTTTGCGACATAAAGTGCAAACGCTGAAAATGCCATCAGTGTAGAGCCAGTCTTGGTTACCTTTGTCTCCCTGGCATGATGTGCAGATGGGCTGCGTTGCACGTGATCAGTCATTGGTAATCTACCAACAGTGGTGTACCAATAATTAGTAATAATAGTAATAAATATAACTGGCCGGGTATGGCGGCTCACACCTCTTATCCCAGAACTCTGGGAGGCCGAGGCTAGTGGATCACCTGAGGTCAGGTGTTCGAGACCAGCCTGGCCAATATGGGGAAACCTCATCTCTATTAAAAAAAAATACAAAAATTAGCTGGGCATGGTGGTGCCCCGCCTGTAATGCCAGCTATGGACAAATTCCCAGAGAAAGAAAAGGTTTATAAGGTAGCTGGGGCAGTGGGAGTTGACATGAGGATTACATTTGGATGAACATGAATAAATATGTGGGGCTAAAACTTGGCAGGCCTTTAGAAGGCATATTAAGGAGTTTGGTTTTTGTTGTTTTTTGAGACAAATCTCGCTCTGTTGCCAGGCTAGAGTGCAGTGGCACAATCTTGGCTCACCGCGATCTCCACCTCCAAGGTTCAAGCGATTCCCCTGCCTCAGCCTCCCCAGTAGCTGGAACTACAGGCACACACCACCGAGCCCAGCTAATTTTTTGTATTTTAATAGAGACGGTGTTTCACCATGTTGACCAGGATGGTCTCGATCTCCTGACCTCGTGATCCACCCTCCTCAGCTTTCCAAAGTGTTGGGATTACAGATGTGAGCTTCCACACCCAGCCGAGGAATTTGTTTTAAAGGTTCTTCTCTCCCAGGGAATAGAAACATAAGAGTTGCATTAGCAAAGCCTTCAAAATATTATTCTATATGTCCTGGAAAGGATAAAGTGTGGAATTTGGGAGAGCAGTGAGCTAGATCTTCTAACCGATGTCCAGGAAAGAAGTATCAGTTGTTTAAAACATAGTAATAGGGTGAGGCATGGTGGTTCATGCCTGTAATCCCAGCCCTTTGGGAGGCCAATGTGGGTGGATCACTTGGTCAGGAATTCGAGAGCAGTTTGGTCAATGTGGTGAAACCCCTTCTCTACTAAAAATACAAAAATTAGCCAAGTGTGGTGTCACGTACCGGTAATCCCAGCTACTGGAGAGGCTGAGACAGAAGAATTACTTAAACTCAGGAGATGGAGGCTGCAGTGAGCCAAGATTGTGCCACTACACTCCAGCCTGGGTGACAGAGCGAGACTCCATCTCCAAAACAGTGATAATATAAATAAATAAAATGCAGAAGTAGAAGTAGAGGAGAGTAGATGCAACTGAGATATTAATACAATGACTGACTAAGGAGCAGGAGGCAGTGCACTGGGCAAATGAAATGCCGTGCCAGACGAGATACACAGTACTAATACATGTTGCTAAGTATTTATTAAATGTTGGGGGAAAGGCTTATTTATTTATGAAATCTTGGAATACTAGAGAAGAAGGAAAGGAAGAAAGGAAAAGAAGGAAAGAAAGGAAGGAAGATAAGAATGATGGAGAAAGGGAGGGGGGGGAAAATTCAGAACCCCAAAATGTCAGGAAAAAAAAAGCAGAATAAGATGAGGAGGCAGAAAGAAAACTCTAAAATTGAAAACCGAAAGAAATTTTTATATAGATAGAGGCTGAAACAATAATAGAAGTTTATATCATAGGTCAAAATGCAGTCTCCCACTGTCTGGGAAAGCCTGCAGGTCATTTTTGCACAATCCACACGCTAAATGGCTCTGGGAGCATCAGCCTACATATTTAATGATATGTAATTAAGTCTTAATTCCAAACATTAATAATTCAACAGAAAATGAAGAAAATATATATACATATATAACTTTTTAATTAATTCTGTAGTATTTTATGAGTACATTCAATCTCTAAATTATGTATTTCTTTCTTTGGCAACTGTTACAATTATTTTGTGTTCGTGGGCACATGTTCTCTAGGGCACACAAGCTAGGTAAGAAATTCCTGTGTTAAAATTGTACCACAGGAAATACTAAGTAAATGTGATACATGTCTTAGAATTTTATAGAATGTAAAATGGTGGCCTGGCATGGTGGTTTACATCTGTAATCCCAGCACTTTGGGAGGCCAAGGCAAGAGGATCTTCTGAGGTCAGGAATTAGAGACCAGCCTGGTCACATGGTAAAACCCTGTCTCTACTAAAAATACAAAAATTAGCCGGGTGTGGTGGCGTGCACCTGTAATCCCAGCTACTTGGGAGGCTGAGGCAGGAAAATCGCTTGAACCTGGGAGGCAGAGGTTGCAGTGAGCTGAGATCATGCTGCTGCACTCCAGCTTAGGCAACAGAGTGAGACTCCATCTCAAATAAATAAATAAATAAATAAACAAAACAATTATCTAAGAGGAAAAATTTGATTCATAACAAAGAGAATAAAGGATTTGGGGGGGTATTTTGTTTTCACCTAGGAACAACTGTTCCCCTTATTGGGTTAGTTTTATTTGCAAACAGAAATTATCTCCACATGATTTCCAGGGCGATGGAAAACTGAATATGAATCCAACTTCTGCCATCTATTCACTTCTGTCACATTTAATAAGACACCCATGCCCATTTTAGCATGTTTTCTTTCCTACAAAATGAGTTAGTAACATCAAGAGATTAAAATAACACAAATAAGAATATTGATGGTATTCAAATATTACATACAAATATTAAACACAATAATTGTTGTAATTATTCCTAGAAATGACATTGCCTCTACCTCAAGATGAAGGTCATTTTTCTTGACTTAAACTTTTTTTCAAACTTATTTTCTCCCATGAACTTTTTAAGTTTCAACACGCAATCTACTTGCAAGTTTTTGAAAATTTTAGGGATAGAATTCATGATAACAAGTGATTTATTGAGGTGTAGGGAGATGATTGAAAAGAATCAGGACTGCTAGGCGGATGACTGAGGAGAGGATGGCTCACGAAGTGACATAAAACACTCAGCCTAGCGTGATGGCTCACACCTGTAATCCCAGGGCTTTGGCAGGCTGAGGTGGGTGGATTGGCTGAGGTGGGTAGTTCACCTGAGGTCAGGGGTTCAAGACCAGCCTGACTAACGTGAAGAAACCCTGTCTCTGCTAGGAATAGAAAAAATTAGCCAGGTGTGGTGGCACATGCCTGTAATCCCAGCTACTCGGGAGGTTGAGGCAGGAGAATCGCTTGAACCCCGGAGGCAGAGGTTGTAGTGAGCCAAGACCGTGCCACTGCACTCCATCCTCAGAGAAAGTGAGGCTCTGTCTCAAAAAAACAAAACAAAACAAAAAACACCACTCAGAATAAAAAGGTCAGGAACCGGAGGACAGAAGGAAGGGTAAGTTCTGCTGGGTAATGCCGAATTTGTCATCATAAGATCTGCAGTTGTGGAAGCTTTGACTATTGATGGAACCTGCTCAAATGCAGAACTTGGAACAACAGGAAGTGAACCGAAGAGGGCACCAAGAGACTGAGAGAAAATGAACCAGACTTCCAGGTGCTCCACATTCCAACCAACATTTTGTATTGTCAGAAGAAATTGAGAGGCAAAAGTAAACCGATAAAAAAGAAAACAGGAAAGGGCATCTATGATTACCAACCCTTTTCTTACCAATTGGCCATGGACCAGTTTTCTGCCAGTGATACTTTCTTGGTCACTGCATAACTCTGCTAACATCATCTCCCACTAGCTCTGAGGCTGTCCCAGAGGGGAAGCCAGCTGTCATCTCCTTTTTCCACACTCTGTTGGAGAAACCTGTCATTAACAGCTCCCTATGAAATGCATTTATGACAAACAGGCAGGAGATAATTAACTAGGAAGTGAACAAACTCAAACTTCAGAGCCTCTCATTTGTATGAACACCCTTGTAAGGTCTTGGACCTATTTTAATATTTATAAATGTGTTAATTTCTTCTGAAGAAAACTCACCAAACTGTAGAAGCCACAGATTCTGCAAAACAGGTTCATCCATGCACGGAGGATAGATTCACAGCATCTCTGAGCTGGAAAATATCTTAAAGGTCATATATGTCTTCCAACACTGCTAGAATCTCTCTGGCAGCATTCTTTCAAAACCATAATGTAAAAGAGGGAAACCCCCAGCTGTGTTTGGATTTTGCTCTGTCACTCGTCCACTATCTCCATCCATAAAAGGGCAACAATATGAATTTCCTGATAAGGTAATTGTTAAAATATAAACAAAGTTTGTAGCCCCTTCCCTAACAAAAATGTGGGATTTCTGCTGCACCCTCTAAGGAGAGGAAAAGAAAATGAGATCAGAAGTGATTATTATTATCATTCTATATTGGAATGTTTCCAGACATAAAAAGCTCACCACTTTTTAGGCCAGACAGATACATTATGAAAGTTAAGCTAAGTTTCCCTCGGCATTAGCTTCAGCTTCTATCCCCATTACTTCTAGAACTGCATTTGTCTATTCTTTCTTCAAAACTTTGAGAGAGTCATTCTTGTCCTCTAAGACTTCTAAGAAGAGCTACATCCTGTAACTCTTGATTGATGTCTTAGTATCCCTAGAGCTCCGCCTAGTATCTGGCATTTAGCAAAGTCCAGAGAGTGGTTTAAAGTGAGAGAATAGAGAGATTCATGAAAGAATAAGTATTTTTCAATCAATCACTCTATACCTAAATCTGGTAGATTAACTCAGAAGAATGAAAATAGAGTACTAAGCAATTATTACTTCATGCAATCTGTTTACTGTTTAGTTCCTCAATGAGAAGAAAGTTGTACAAATTTTCTAAAAATTAACTCCAAGTTTTTGTTATATAAACTTTAGAAAACCAGACACCCCCATTCTTGAGAGCAGGAATTTGATGCTCCTTAAGTTTCAGTTCTTCATCTTGTCTGAGCCCTACTGCTTTGTATCTAATACTCAACGTATAATTTGGAAAATCTGAGAGATAATAAACACACAGTAATGTGTGCACATTTTAATTGTGCAGTTTGATGAATTTTTATGTATCAATTTAGTAACTACCACTCAGCTCAAGATAGAACATTACCCTCACCCCACGAATTTTTTATTTCCCCATCCTTGTGAATTACTCTTTTCACTCTCTTCTAAGTAACTCTCTACCACCATAAATTAGTTTCTTCTGTTATTGACTGATTTGATGGCTGCTAAGTTCTTTCCTTCTGACAATACCATAATATCTTGATTTCTATAGCTTTATAATAAGTTTGGAAATTTGATAATAAGTCTAAACACCCAATTTTGTTCTTCAATACTGTTTCATCTTGGTCTCTTGTAGATACATAAACATTTCAGAATCAGCCTGTCAATTTATACACACACACACACACACACACACACACACACACACACACACACATATACATATGCACACATCTTGGATTTTGATTGGGACTGCGTTGAAACTTAGGCCAATTAAAGGAGAATCAGTACCTTAAAAATGTTTAGTATATGCATGACAAAACTTTTCCTCTATTCTCAAACTTTCTATATCCTTATATTTTAAGAGTATTTCTTCTAAACAGCAAATACATGTTTTTATTCATTCTAAAAATACCTATCTTTTAAACAGCCATTTATATTTAATGTAATGAATAACACAGTTGAGTTTTAAGTTTACTGTCTTATTACTGTTTTCTCTTTGCCCCACCTGTTCTTTGCTCATTAATTCCTCTTTTCCTGCCTTCTCTAACATCAGTCAAGGGTGGTTTATAATTTAATTTTATTTTCTGTATTACCCTTTTTTGTTTCCAAAGAATGATATTTGGATATCAATTTGGTTACACTTAAAAAAATCACCTTTAACTCTGTTACCTTAAATCATCATCAAATGTAAGGATCTTATATTTATCCTTTTAAGCTTGTTATTATATATTTGACTTTAATAAACAGTGTAAGCCCCAAGATACTCTTATTCTTCATATGTTAGACAGTTAGAATGTTGCATATTCTCATTTACCCTTTCTGGGGCTGTTTATTCTTGCTTACATTTCTGTGATTCAATCTGAGACTATGTCCCTTCAGCTTGAAGGATATCTTTCAGTAAATTCTGTAGTTTATAGTCAGCTGACAATGAAGTCTCTCAGTTTTTGTTAGTCTGAATCTTCTTCAGACTAACAAAATGTAATAAGTACCTTCATTTTTAGATTATTTTCAATGGACACAATTCCAGTTTGATAGTTTTTGTTTCTTTCTGTATCTGAAATATGTTTAACATCTTCTACCTTCCATGATATTTCTGCTGAAATCAATGTTCATTTATATTGTTCCCCAAAGGTGATTTTTTTAACCCCCTGGCTGTTTTTAAATTCTCTTTCTCCTCTTTCAGCAATTTGACTCTCATAGACCTAGTTGGAGTTTTCTCTGCTTAGGGTTCATGGAGCTTTTTGAATTTCTTTGTTGATATCTGTATTAATTCATTTTCATGCTGCTGATAAGACATACTCAAGACTGGGCAATTTACAAAATAAAGAGTTTTATTGGACTTACTTCTACATGGCTGAGGAGGCCTCACAATCATGGTGGAAAGTAAAAGGCACATCTCACATGGCAGCAGGCAAGAGAAGAGAGGTTGTGTAGGGAAACTCCCATTTTTAAGCCATCAGATCTTGTGAGACTTATTCACAATCATGGGAAAATTACAGGAAAGACCTGTCCCCATGATTCACTTATCTCGCACCCAATCCCTCCCATCACACGTGGGAATTATGGGAGCTACAAAATGAGATTTGGATTGGGACACAGAGCCAAGCCATGTCAATATCTTTCATCAGATATAGCAAATTCCTGGCCATGATTTTTTCAAATGTTGCTTTTGCTTCTCTCTCTCTCTCTCTCTCTCTCTCCCATTTCTGTTCTTTCTGCATATTTTCTATTGACTTGTATTTGAGACTATCAGTCTTATTTGTGGAGTATCCAGGTGGTGTTTAAACCTATCTAATTACTTCTTGATTTAGCAATTCAACAAAACTTATTTTATTATATTTATAAAACCTAATATTTTGATAAAATGCTTTGTTTTTAATCCACTTTGCCCTACTCCAGCATAGTTCATTGACTTATTAATCACGGATATTTAAAAGCCCTTGCCTATGGTAATTTCAAAATCTGTATCATTTCTGGAGCTCTGTCCATTGACTGTATTTTCTTTGCATTTCTTTTTTTTTTTTTTTTTGGCCATCAGGTACTCTTTTCTGCTTTTTTGCATGTCTGGTAAGTTTTGATTGCATGCTGCATTTGTAAAAATTCTAGCATATTTTCTTCCTCTTACACTCTTTGAGTTGTGTTCTAGCAGGTGGTTAAATCATTGGTAGATCACCTTAATCCTACAAAAGCTTGGTTTTTGCTTTGTTCAGGCAAATCTATTTCAGGTTGTTCTTTCTCTTAGGGTATCATCCTTCTATCTAGGGAGTATCCTTCAAGGGTTTCAACCAAATGCCTAAGGTGTTCACCGAGGTCTTTCCACTCTGGCTGGAATCAAACTCCAGTGTCTCCTCAGAATTGTGTGATAGAATTGTGTCTAGAACCTCCACTCAAATTTCAACCTCTCTGCCACTGCACTCTATCTGTCAGGTGTCCAGAATCATGCTGCTGGGCACATTCAGCCTAGCAGGTCAGCCAAGGAACTGGTAGGAATTGCCACACAGACTTCTGGTGCTGACTCACGGTACTCACCCCTCTGTCACCTTGTTAATGTCTAGAAAACTTAGTTATTTTATATAGCTCCAAGCTCTTTCACTGTCCTCTGCTCAGTGAAACTGTAGCTCTCTGTTTATTCTCAACTTCCCAAAACTTCTATTTAAAAAAAAATTCCCCTGAGGAAAAACAATCCATGGGAATGGGCTCACTCCACGTGCCTCCAATTACCCCAAATTGCAGCGCTGTTGGTTGTGGTTCAGAAGTAAAACATGTTGTTTTATAAAGTTTTTCCAAGTTTTATGGTAGAAAGGCAAGTGAGTGCTATTAGCTAACTGTCCACAACCAGAGTCTCATTTCATAATTGAATAAGTCCTTTGCCTATCTTGTATTTTATTTATTTATTTATTTATTTTTATTACACTTTAAGTTCTGGGATACACGTGCAGAACATGCAGGTTTGTTACCTAGGTATACACGTGCCATGGTGGTTTGCTGCACCCATCAACCCATCATCTACATTAGATATTTCTCTTAATGCTATGCCTCCCCTGGCTCCCCACCCCCAACAGGCCCATGTCTTGTGTATTTTTTTAAACAAACCTAAAATGCAGGATTTCTAAGCATTTTCCAGCTCTAGCTGATTTCTTTTGTTTTAGATCAATATCTGAAGGTAAATACTCTTTGGTTTCTGATTTTTGGCATCTTATAAATAAGCATTGCCTCCAGTTTGGTTCAGTCTCAAGTGTAATAAGTATCCCTTTTATATTTTCCTCTGAAATATCATTTCATAAATCTGCTGAATGATCTGACACCAAGGTTAGAACCAATATCTTATTCCAGCCCAGCATGAATCCACCCACTGACCAATAAACTGGAGAGAACGCTCTCTAAACTGTTTGTAATTTGTTCGATGCAAGCATGCAGTCTACATTTACCTCATCCATAATGATACCAGGAAGGTTGGCTGGCATCAGCAAATACTGTATTATGAGTTTAGTGACTATTTACAGGTGGAAATCTGGTGTGATTTATTTTACCAAATTGTAGTTCTTTCCTTTTCTTTTCTGACTAGTCACAAATAATTTATTTCAGGATCTTCTCCAGAATATTGCCAGAGGCCAGTCTCAAACTTAACCATTGTATACATACCAGAATACTTTTATTAAAAATTAACAAATTTGTGTTTTTCTAAAACTACGTAATCTCTACTTGTTCGTTCTTTTGGCCCTTGTCTGTTCTTTATGGATCAATATTATCAAAGCCACTCCTGTTCCCACAAGCAAATAACAATTCTATGTAATGGAAAAGACATTAAATCTGAATTCATGTTCCTCTTACTAGCTATATAATGGATGATTAAATCATTCCTTTAAACTCCTTTCTCCTTTAGTAAAAAGGGATAAAATACTTGTTTGTTTGTTTGTTTTAAAGAGTACGTAAATATCTGAAGGCAACTGTTATATTTTCTTCTGATAGGTATCCCAACAAAATGCCTTCAATATTGATATTATTATTAATATTCTAGTATCTTGGATGCAATTCACCTAAACACGGAGAGTTTAATTAACTTAAGTAGCTACATGCTTTCAGACTAGCTATTTTCCCATCATGATCTCACTGCTTTCTAAGCTATGTTTGGTCTCTTTTCTCCTAAAGATTGTTCTACCCAGGGGAGAATACAGATTCAGAAAGGAATTCGTGTACTTGTGTTTCTCTAATCTCTTAACATTACTTAATTTTTAAAAGAGCTCTATCTTTTCCTATTTACCTTCTTGTTCCAAACGGGATTAAAATCATTTGCTATCTTTAATGTTGTTAAACATTTTCTTTTTTATCATTCTCCTCCCTTCCCTTTTCTTTTTTTCTTTTCCGGTTATCATTGTTCTGCTTGTCCTTTCTTGTGAGATTCCCCTGTCATCTTTCCTTACATGCTTTTTAAAGAAAATCTCTAGAGTGCGGTGGGACAGCCTCATCCCTATCTTTGCAACTTCGGTATCTCTCCACTTTTTCCTTATTTAGTTAGGTGACAGTGGTGCATAATAACCTATTCTCTCTCTCTCTCTCTCTCTCTCTTTCCTTCTTAGATTTTCATTCCTCCTGAATTTTAAAAGCCTGGCTAGCAAGATTATACCTTTCATTTTATTTTCTGATTTAAAAAAGTCTGTGTGTGTGTGTGTGCTCTCTCTTAGATTTTTCATTCCTCTTGAGCTTTAAAAGCTTGGCTAGCAAGATTATACCTTTAATTTTATTTTCTTATTTTAAGCATGTGTGTGCGTGTGCGTGTGCGTGTGTGTGTGTGTGTGCGCGCGTGCGCATGCACTTCAGTGTCTTCCTCATGGATGCTTGTCTCATTTTCTCCCAAGGTGTAAATGTCCAGGGAAGGAAAAGTCACGTCGTCCTCTACTACACTGCTCTGCAGAGACTCACTAAAAGTGAAAAAGTGGATGCATCAGCCTGTTCCCTAGAGAAAGGGAACTGAAGTCGTATATTGTAACTGAACTGAAGTTCATTCATCGATAAGTTGTGCCCAAGCAATCGACTTCCTTTCAGTCCTTCTAAGCAGTCCAGGGAAACCAATTTAAAAGCGAACACAACAAAACTAACCGACGGGCAAAATCTACCCTTGAAGCGCCGCGGGGGACACAGTTTGGGAGCAGGTGAGGCCGTGCTGGGCTGGTGAGGGCCCCTCTCTCCTGCTCCGTGTTCCGCTTTCAGCCAACCCCCCCAGGAGCACCCTGGGATCTCCTCGCCCCCTGCCAGGCGGAGAACGCGGAGCCCGGAGGGCACGCGGGAGTGGAGCTAGGCGCCAGCAGGGCAACTGGGCATGCTCAGAAGCCTGGCAGGTTTGGGTCTCCGGCAGGCAGCCTGAGCATTACACCAGCTCTCGCAGCCCCGGGAGGAGGAGGAGGAAGAGGAGGAGGAGGAGGAGGAGAAGGAGGAGGAGGAACGCGAGGAGGAAGGAGAGGAGGAGCGGCCAGCAGTAGCCACGACCGCCACCACCAGGCAGAGGAAGAGTTCCTGGGGAGGAAAAGGCCCTCCTCCTCCTTGGAGCGCCTTCTCCAAAAGCGTCTGCTTTTGGAGAACGGGAATACAGGATAAAGAAGGAGACGGAAAGAAGAAGAGAAAAAGTGAGGGGGGAGACAGAGGAAAAAGGGCGTGAACAGAAAGGGCCGGAGCGTGCAGGCGAGCCCGGGGCGCGGGGGTGGCACTGCCGAGCCGGGAGCGCTGGCGCTGGGGCAGGTGCCGCGGCCGCTGCCCGCAGGCGGCATGTGACGCGCGGCCGCAGCTGCCCGCGGAGTGAACGCTCTCAGACAGCGGAGCGCACACTGCCGGGCCCTCGGTGCCAGCGCGGATCCCCAGGCTCCTCGTCAGTCCGCGGGGCGGCAGCGGCGCTTGTGGGAAGACCGGCGATGAACCCAAGGGCGGCTCCGGGCAGGGGCGCGCGATCTTAAGGACAGTCGCTCCCTGAACGCTGAACGGGAGGAGACGAAGGGACGGTGGACCGGGCGCTATCCGCGCACCGGGCAGGCGCGGAGACCCGCGTGGGACAGACACCTGGAGCGCAGCTGCCAGGTAGGGACGGCGTCCGCCACCCAGGCGCAGGGCAGAGCGGGCGGCGGCAGCGGCCGACCTGCTTTCCTGCTTATCTGGTTGCGAAAGGAGGAAAAAGTTTTCGGGGTGGGTGGGAGAGGTCTCGTTTTTGGAGTTCGAAGAAAGGGACTGGGGAGAAGAAGGGAGAGGCCGTGGGTCGATTTTGGGAATGGTGGGGACTTGAATTCCGACAGCGCGATCTGGGGCGGAGTTGGCGTTCGGGACTGACTGAGGGTGGGGAACGCCCGGTGACACCCAAGTGCCCCGAAAGGGACGGGAATCGTGCGAGCGGCGCCCGGGAGAGAGCCGGGGACGCCCCACCCCGCTCTCCCTCGCTTCCATTCTCTCTTCCCCGGTGCCGGATCTGAAGCACCAAAGTGCGGGAGCACGAGGAGCCACCCGGCTCGGGGTGTGTTTGTGAGCGCGCTCGTGCGCTGAGCGTGTGTCTCCCGTCTCCGCATTTGCTTTCCTGTCAGTTCTAAGGAGGCTGGAGCAGGCGCCCGCCAACCTCGCCGCGGGGCCGCAAGTTCGGATTGCATTTCACGGGACGAAAAGGCAAATGTGGCACTTCTAGTAACACTTGGGCGAAGGTACCTAGCCTAGCGCGCATTTTTACTGACCCGGGGACAGTCTACACTCGCAAAGCAGCGGCCCCTGGACTACACGGGGTCTCCTCTTTGGAGCACTTCCCCAGCATAGCCTGTTATTAGAGAGATTAATTTCTGCGTGTTTTTTAAACGGCGGGGGCGGGCGGACAGTTGACTCCAGCGGCAGAATTCACTTGCCTACTCCGCGGTGTGCGTGTTGGAATTGCGATCCTGTTGTGCATGCTGGTGCGTGTGTGCGACTCTCCTTGCACGCATTTGGAAGTGGCAGAGGCAGCAGGGGGTTGGGAACGGCATCCATATGGACAGATTTCAAGAATGCACAAACCTTCATTTGTCTGCAAGTATTATTTGAACCTGTCCACAGGCTGCAAGGATATGTCCCCTCAATGCCCGCCCGTGTTCATGTTTGCTATGTGAAAGGACGGCCCTCTTTAGGACAGAAATGTATTTATCAAAGCGAGGTGTTAAGGACAGTCGTTATTTCACAATATGCTTGGCACAGACTTTTCCTTTCTCGCCAGCCCTCTGAGTTCCAAGACAGAAAACCTGTCCCCTCCCCCCATTTTGGCCTTGCAGGTTACTATTTGAAACATATTTTTTAAGTGGGTGCAGTGATTATGTAGTCCAAATAATTCCATATTGTGAGATCATTATATTGCATGAACGGTTCATCACTATTTCCTGTGCTTAAAACAATGCCCAAGTATTTACTTAAGAGAGACTACACATAAGAACATATAGTTCAGGAAGGAGAAAGCTAAACCTAGAGCAGATACCTGCATGTAGGCAGGATTGTAGTGGTAGCACGATAATAAAAAACTAAGGTATTTTTGTTCCAAATGTCGTGGGACAGATGAGGTGCTGGGTGCACCCTCTTGTTATAAGAGCTGATATTTCAAAGTATACATGTGAAAGGAACATGCCTGCTTCAGTGTGCATTCCAACATGCCACGGAAATGTAGTTTACATCATAGCTTCTATTGCTGAATAGTCTATCTTTAGATTTTGTTTACTTAGTTTGTCTCATTAGCTTAACACATAATTAGCTATTGTTGGGCTAGAACGCACGTTATTTTTGTAGTGGTTTCCATATGGAAATATAACGTTCACTTTAATTACTAATTTTCAAACAATTACATTGCCGGTCTGATTTAGAATGTTTCTCTAGGTTGGGGAGTATTACGAAGATTGAACGTAGCATGAAAATAGCAGTGTTGAAATATTGTGTTTTAAATAACGTTGGGTCATTATTCAAATGAACTCGAGAGCTGAAAAAGAAACTGAGATAAAAAGTAGACTTGGAAAAATCTTTGTAAGTTTTCTGCGTGGAAAATTATTGTGAGGGAAAAGTGTATTTTGGGAAAAGGAGCAAGTGTGGAATTGGTCAAGTTTTAAAGAAAGAACAAGTGTTATAATGAATAGTTCTGTATTAAACCTACATTTAGGCTTATTTAGGAAACTTTCCTTTAAAATATAGAGAAATCTACGATGCATATTCATTACCCTATTTTTATTCTGGGGTAGGGGGAAGTAAAATGTCACTTCGAAAGTATTATTTACTTCGGAAGATTATTTAAGCATGTGTAAAAGTTCTTTAGTGTGTACCTTCTCATTTTTTCCTTATAAAGACAAATGATTTATTTTCTTAAAGAAAATTTGTATTTTAAGTTAGAGTATGGAAAAATGTGAAGTTCTTTTAATGATGTGTTAGCCTCCAATTGCAGGCAACCTGTTGAAAGTGAGCGTGGAAAAAATGTGAAGTTGGCAGAAACAGAATTTCTTAGATTTGCACTTGTAAATTGAATAGACAGAAAGTCAAATGATACGGTTAAAAGCGAAATGACCTTATGTATTTGTAAATTATAAAGTAAGATATTTTTTCAGATTTTTAGCTAAAATCTCTGTCATTTTCCCAGCCAACATATTGTTCTTGCCTAACAACTTTGTTAACATTGGCAGCCTCAGTTGCTTACTGCTAAATGCCCTGGACATTTCCAGGGTGACTATTAAGAAATTGGGTCTTGTTTGCAGTGCCGGGAAGTTTACATGGGGAACAGCTGTGGTGTAGTGGCACTTCAGATAGGAGATGAATGAACTGTGAGTCACATGAAGATGGAGGCTCTGATCAGTATGCAGAGAAGCGTATCTGTCCTTCACTTATGGAACCTGATTTTATAGCATAAGATGACTAATAGCATTATTATCACCCTGTGATTTTGAAGGATCAGTAACTAGAAATGTTGTCTTTTATACAACATGTTTGTGAATTTAAAATGCATTCTCCTTACATAAGAATATTTGAAAAGGTATCTATGAGCCTAATAAAATTTTAATCAAATCCCTCTACCATGTTTACTTTTAAAAGTTAATCAGCATAATAAAATGTGCCTTTATGCTTGATCATCGAATATAGTGTTTTCCTAGATGCACTATCAGTGAAGGGCTCCATAAGACTTTTCATCTGTAAAGTTCCCAGCGCCTGGAGGGCTCTGTTCACCTGCTACTTCCCTAGCAGTTTCATGACCCGGGCAGTATAGATGTGCATTAGTGTTGTCTTCAAAACAAGAAATAAAAATAATCTTGGGCTGAGCACAGTGGCTCATGCCATTAATGGCAGCATTTTGGGAGGCCAAGGCAGGAAGATTACATAAGGCAAGGAATTTAAGATCAGCCTGGGCAGCATAGCCAGACCCCATCCCTACAAAAAATGTAAAAACCTAGCCAGGCATGGTGGCATGCACCTGTACTCCTAGCTACTAAGCCGGATGCAGTGGGAAGATAGCTTGAACCCAGGAGTTCAGGGCTGCAGTGAGCTATGATCATGCTTCTGCTCTCCAGCCTGTGAGACAGACCGAGACTCTGTCTCTAAATCACTGCCCTCATCATCATCATTGTAATTTTGGTTTGGTGAAGCAATTGAAAATATTAAACCATAATGTGGCTTATGCGAAAACGATGTGACCTTCTCAAGGATTTCATTCCCCATTGTACACTCGGAGACCATAGTAGTTGCCCTGTCCACACCATGGGTTGGTTTTGAGGATCCAATGCCTGTGGATGTGCTTTTTGAACAAACTCTAGGGCACTATGAATGCAGTGGTCAACTGGAACCCAGAGCCGCCTCAGTACCCCATGATGGGAAGCACTGAGAGCCAGTGCGTAGTGGCCCTCTGGCTCAGTTTTTGGCGTCTGGGTGTTGTTTTCTATTCAGAAGTTTTGGCAGCTTGCAGATTCCCCAGCCTCTGGCGGGACCTCTTCCTTAGGCTGGCGATCTACCTTCTACCACCTGCTGTAACTTCCCGCTCATCCCCTCCTGAGGGCCAAGGACACTGGCTGACTGCACCTTCTTAGCTTCCTCTGCTGGGGCTGCAGCTGTAGCTTGCCACATTGACACAGCACAGGGTCCAGTAGTGATGACAGGAAGTCAACAGAAGGAATATTCTGAGTCCCTGCCAGCTTCTCACCAATTGTGCCAGTTCATCCTGAAGCCAACCGGAATATCAACACTTTGAGAAAAACAATGGTGGCCAAAAATTAGAAACAAAAATAACAAAAACCAATTTGACAAACAGTAGCTGGCAGACGCATCGTGGGCTTGGAGGCCTTGCCTTTCCAGCCCAGCTCTGCCTGGGACGCAGGAGCCTAACCCTTCTGTCTCTGCAAACACAGCCCACAGAAGAAGGGAGTCTGTCCCAACCCCAGTGAGCTCTAGCAAATCCCATGCCTCCCTCACCTCAGTTTCTCTAACTCCTGTCATATTTACCATTTCATAGGATGAGGCTTTGATTGAGTTTTCAATTTCCATTTTCAGTACTGGATTTAATGTCTGGCCTGGGAAAATTTTAGCTATGACCTTGGCAGTCAGCCTCGCCCTTGCCGAGAACTTCTCTCCAGAAGCAAGGTGTCTTTCTTTCTATTCTGTCTCTGATTCAACCTCAGTGTGGACAAACCCTCATACCTAAGGCACAGCTCCCCCCCGACAGTGCATCATTTCTGCCTGAGACTTGTACTGCCCGGTTCCACTTGACAAATACATTCTCCTTGTCTGTCATTGTTGGTAGGATCAAATCTCAGTTCTCCACACCTCTCCCAAGCAATGTAATTTGAGTGGCTGACTATCCACTACAGAATTAATCCTTCATTAGGTCATTTGTTCTAGTCCAGCCCTAGCCTGCTTCCTGTCCCCACTGCTTCCTTGAAATTTGGCATGCCAGCTGAGCTATGAAATAGACTACCTTCTGTCACCTCTAGCACAGGAAGTGGTGCTAATGTAGACATCCTGGTTCAGGCAGAATATCCACCAACTACGGCCATTCAGATAAAATTCAGGTGAGTTTAAACCAAGGTAAAATACTTGCAGCCTGTTTTGGAGAGAGTCCCCAGAGAAGGGAGCTACCAGATGAGTACTTCCCTACATTTATGGCTGCAAAGTGTTTTGGTGTTATTCTACTGAAGCCTTCTAATTTATCACAGGTAGCTATAGCCATAGAAATAGATACATATAAAAATATCCTGTCACTAAGATGTAGGAAAAAGGAGCTCCTAATAGCTTTGTCTACGTTTTTTAAGACTTGTCACTTTGGAATACATTTGCTCCCACCAGAATTGCCCATGGAATCTAGACTGGAGAGAAACCTGGTTACTGCTCTTAATACATATAAGCCGGTTCTTGCCCACAAGCACGTGAAGTTCCATCGAGCTAGCTCTCATTTCCTTTGAATGAATCCTAATGCAGTGGTATTTTATAGGCTTGGAATCCATATAAATATTGGCTGAGCATGGTGGCATGCACCTGTAGTCCCAGGTACTCAAGAGGCTGAGGCAGGAGGACCACTCAAGGCCAGGAGTCCAAGGCTATAATGTACTATGATCACACCTGTGAATAGCCACTGTACTCCAGCCTGGACCACACAGCAAGACCCCGTCTCTTATATATAAATACATTAATATAATCCATATAAATATTCAATAGTATTGGGTTTTTGGCTTCAAATCGACAATATTTTTGATGCTACTATATTTAAATATATATGCATAGTCATTTCAAAAGGTTGTTGAACACAGTCTTTTTTGTGATTCTTCAATTTTCTTAGTGCAAAATAGTCTAAAAGCACAACTGCTGTTGTAGGAGGTCTCTCAAGCCATTTACACTGAAAAGAAGTTCTCATACTTGAAATAGATATGATGGACCTCCCACCATTTTTCCTGTGCTCTCTCATTGTGTGAAGGGAGAGAGAATGGGAATCTGGAATGGCCATGATATTTCTTTCTACGGAGTCCTCCTTTCTCCTCTCCTCACCCCAGATCCTTCCCATCACGCAAGGACCTGCCAAACGCTTCCAGCTTTCCTTGAGTGCAGCTAGCATTCTGTTTTCCCTGTGATTTATTATTTTAAATCCTTTGATTCATTTGAATGTCAGAAACTGAAAATCAGTCTGTCTAAACAACTGCAAGGTCACTTCTCTCTACTCTGAATACTAGTGGCACTTACCATCTTAATATAAAGTTTGATCCTTAAGGATAGATAACCCAGGTAATATTTATTTTGATTCTCTCCAAAGAAGTTAACTTCATGAGAGTATATAAGTAAATATATAATAAATACATGTTTGAGTAGAATGAGTAAATCACCCAGTCACTTCATCTATCTACCTATCAATTATCTATCTCTTTATCCAATCGACCTATGTTCATTTACACAGGAGTTCTGTATATATCTGTTATCACATATTTCAGGTCAGTATCATCTAATGTGTCAGGTACCATGGACATTCTGTTTTGGATACACAGTAAGTCAAGGGCTCTGCTTTTTAGGACCATATGTGATCAATGTGAGAGCACCTAAACAAAACTGGGTTGGAAGAGGATGTTAGATGTTGTATGAATTTCTCAGGTCTTAAAACAACATAAGTTTATTTTCTCATAATTCTGGAAGCCAAAGTCTGAAATCAATGTGTTGGCAAGACTGCACTCCCTCTGAAGACCCTAGGGGAGAATCCCACCTTTCTTCCTCCAGCACCTGGTGGCTATCTGCATTCCTTGACTTGTAAGCACATCACTCCAATCTCTGTTCCTGTGGTCACGTTGGTTCCCCACTTCTTTCTTCATATCTCCTCCTGTATATACCTGTTTTATAAGTATATGTCTGATTGCAGTGAAGGCCCACCCAGAAAATCCAGGATAAACTCCTCCTTTCAAAAGCCTTAACTTCATCACATCTTTTGTCATATGAGGTAATCACAGAACCTGGAGATTAGGAGGTGGGCACATCTTTTGGAGGGACCACCATTCAGACCACTGCAGATGTCACTGATGAACAACTTTTGCCTTTGGACCGCTCTCTTGATGTTACACTGTGCAGTCTGTATGGTTTGAGAAATTAACACTCACCAGTGGTGAGTTCCAATTCACAGAGCAGTGAGATGCAGATCCTCTTTATATTGAGCCAAAAATCTCATTCTCCTTGTGCTTGTTTGCCTTCTTAATAATTCTGAGAATTACAATGAGAACACTTCTGATCTTTCTTCCATAAGAAAATCTTTAAAGTTGAAAAGTTTAACGTTATTTCAACCTGGTCCTATGTGCCACTTCTAAATTTCATGTTCTTTCTTAACCTTTTCATTTACACTTACTAATCAGCGATCACACTCCCCTGATGTCACTACAGCCTGACTTGAAATCTTTTGACTCCTCTCGTCCACATTTATGAGGTTTATAGCAATGACTTTCCCAAAAGTCACCTGTAATCTCTTAGTCACAAAACAGGTTCCTTGTCTACCCTGGTTAATCTCTTTTATCTTTTTCTATATCTTTACTATATATTTCTTTACAGTGCATTACATGGAAAGGTACAGAGAAGAATGAATGGTAATAAAAGAAAGGAATTAGAAAAGTGAGGGATTTTTTTTTATTATACTTTAAGTTCTGGGGTTCATGTGCAGATCGTGCAGGACTGTTACATAGGTATAAACATGCCATGGTAGTTTGCTGCCTCCATCCTCCCGTCACCTAATAATACCTATATTAGGTATTTCTCCCAATGTTATCCCTCCTCAATCTTCCCAGCCCCTGCTATCCCTCCCCTAGACCCCCCCACCCCCAACAGACCCCTGTGTGTGATGTTCCCCTCCCTGTGTCCATGTGTTCTCATTGTTCAACACCCACCTATGAACAAGAACATATGGTGTTTGGTTTTCTGTTCTTGCGTCAGTTTGCTGAGAATGATGGTTTCCAGATTCATCCATGTCCCTGCAAAGGACACGAACTCATTACCCTGGTTGATCTCTTAGCAACACCTTGAAACTCCCTTAATCTTTAGAGCATTATACCTCCCTGGTTCTCTTCTCTCCTCTGGTTCTTTTCTCTCCTTCCTGTTCTCCGCCCCCATCTTCTGCTGAGTGTAGGGCTCTCCAACCATTTCCCCCATACCGTTCCCCCGCCTCTCCTTCCGCATCGCCTCTGTTTCCACGGTTTCAAATACTCTTTCCATGTGTGGGTCACACTCACTCGCTCATCTCCAAGCCTGACTTGGCTTCAGAAAGGAGCGTTTCCCTGTCCTTGTTGGCTAGCACAGCCTTCGTCTCCTTCCTCATCCTGTTCCCCTCTTGGTGTTCCTATTTCTATGAATAGCATGACCATCCTACTGCTCAAACATATGAATAAATTAAGTAATCTTGATTTATTCTCTTCCCTCACCTCCCACATTTAGCCAGGTACTGAATTCTAATGATTCAACCAAGGAAGAGCTCAAACTTCTTGGCTACTTTCCTCTCCTGCTGTCAATATCTTAATACATCATTTCTGCAACTTTAATGTGCATTCAGATCACTTAGGGATCTTAATAAAATGCAGACTCTGATCCAAGAGGTCTGGGGTGGGACCTGAGAATCTGCATTTCTAACCAGCCTTTAGGTGGTGCAGAGGCTGCTTATCTGTGCTGGGACCACACTGAGAAGAAAGGCTTTAAGTTTTACCTTTATATCTTTTCTCCGTCTCTGAGCTTCCCAGATGATCTCATTGGCCATACTCTTGCCCTTGGGTCCATTTTATACAGATTACTCTTATTCAACCAAATGTGATCATCTTTCTCCTACCCTCAAATACCTTCTGTGACATCTCCTTCTGCTATCTGTTGAATGAAGACTAAACGTCTCGCATCAGCTTCCCCCTGTTTCATGGCTTGGGTTCGCATTTTGTGTTCAGTCTCAAGTCTCAAGGTCACTCTTCACTTTACCTTCAAGTGTCCTCATCCTCTGCCATGTTCTCTTGTTGCTTAGGATGCCGTTTCTGCCACATCATCAGGGGTCCAAATTTTAGCAATGTGTCAAGGACTGCTTGAAATGAATTCATCTTTTGTTACTTTATCAGAATCTCACTTTTATCACTGATTACATTCACTCTTGGTTTTATGTGTGTGTGCACATAAATTGTTTCAAATATCAGACTGTGTTCTCCTTGAAAGATGCTGTGTTTTGTCGGTCTTGGACTGCCTTCAAGTATCTAGTGCAGAGATTTCTTCATAAATACTCAATATGTACACTCACATATAAAACCTAGGTGACTTTGCAAGAACACATCTCTACAAAAATTATTAAAAATTATCTGGGTTTGGGGGCGCATGCCCCTGTAATCTCAGCTACTTGGGAGGCCAAGGCAAGGAGGATCCCTTGAGCCCACAAATTCGAAGCTGCAGTGATCTGTGATGGTGCCAACTGCACTCCAGCTGGGGCAACAGAACGAGATCCTGTCTTGACAAAAGTAAATGCAGTGTTTTTGTTATTTGTCTCCTTATGAAAGTAATACATGTGATACAAAATTCAAACATTATGGAAATATATATCAAAAGTAAAAGTCCACCATAACCCAATGCCCCAAAAGACAACTACCGTTCACATTTTGAAGCCATGACAGGGTTGTTTCTGATATTTTTCAACACATATTCTAACGTTTACTCTATAGCAAACTGGGATAATAATAGACTTTTGCAACTTGACTTTGAATGTAAATCTATCTCCCTCTTCTTAAAATCTGCAGCTTATTCCAGAAGATTGACTGATTTAACTGCATAAAAATCAATCTGCTTAAAATGGCCCAGCAATGCAGAAATATGTTTGCTTTGAATTTCTGATCACTTAAGTATGTCTTTATTCAGCGATTTCCCTCTCTGCTCCTCAGATTGTGCTAGACTTTGGATTTGTAACAGTAAAACAAAACACAAATACTACCCCGGAAGTTCCAAGCTATACTTAGGTCTTTAGGCTAATGTTGAGTGATGAACTGCTGGTGAGGTAGTAATCATTTATCTTTGATGCCAAATTAAAATTATCATGTTTGATGACATGCACGCTCAGATTGCTGAATTTTATATTGAAATGCAAGTTTTCAAATTCTTTTTTTTTTTTTTTTTTGAGATGGAGTCTCAGTCTGGTTCTGTCACCCAGGCTGGAGTACAGTGGTGCAATCTCGGCTCACTGCAACCTCTACCTCCTGGGTTTAAGCAATTCTCCTGCCTCAGCCTCCCAAGTAGTTGGGATTACAGGTGCCTGCCACCATGTCTGGCTAATTTATTTTTTAATTTTTTTTTTAGTAGACACAGAGGTTACCATTTTGTCCAGGCTGGCTTTGAACTCCTGACCTTGTGATCCACTGCCTGGGCCTCGCAAAGTGCTGGGATTACAGGTGTGAGCCACCACATCCAGCCAGTTTTGAAATTCTTTAGCTCCATAAAGAATGGGTGACTCATTGTGAATTCTGAATGTGTGCATATTTATCTATCTATCTAATACATATGTATAGGTATTACTTTTTGTTTCATGAATGGATATAAATATGGAATAAAAATATAGAAAATGTTGGAAAAGATATACCAAAAATTTTAACATATTTAATAAAACTACAATTTAGAAAGAAGCTGTAGGAAAAAACAAAAGGAAAACATCATGTAAGCTATGATTTAGAATGCTAGTAATTGGGGGCACACAAACAAGGCATTTGTTGAAAAGAAAATTCTTTTAGAAGTAAAAATCAATACTCCCTTTGGAATTTTGAGAGCTAAGTCTTCATAATGATGTATGTTTCCTACTGATGCCATATTTGTCATTTAAAAAATAGTTCTATAGTAGAACTCGGGAAAGTCATTTTCCTGGGTAGAGGAAGGACAGGCGTATGTTTGAGGGACCTAGAGATGTCAGCAAAGGAGACTATATTTATGGAGAAGAAACTTAAAAGTAGAATGTAACGCAATAAAAGGCTACAACTTTGAATCGATATGAGACTTTTGCAGTCTGGGTTAGTGAAATTATATGAAGAGTAATTTATTTATTTATTCATTTATGGAGATGGGGTTTCACTCTTGTTGTCCAGGCTGGAGTGCAATGGCACGATCTCTGGCCACTGCAACCTCCACATCCTGGGTTCAAGTGATTCTCCTTCCTCAGCCTCCCAAGTAGCTGGGATTACAAGGGTGTGCCACCGCACCCGGCTAATTTTTGTATTTTTAGTAGAAATGGGGTTTCACCGTCTTGGTCAGGCTGGTCTCAAACTGCTGACCTCAAGTGATCCATCTGCCTCAGCCTCCCAAAGAGTGCTGGGATTACAGGTGTGAGCCATCACTCCTGGCCAATATAAAGAATATTTCTGCATCTTCTATGAAACCCCTGAAAATGTTGTCCACTTTGTAGTTAATATGTCTCATGTATGGTATCATATGTTTCTTGTAGACTTTAATACCAGTAAAAATTGAACCTCCTTTAGAATAATAAGAGTAATTATCTGATAATATAATTAAACTATCTTTATTTCATTTTTTACATTGGCTGCTGGGAAACTCAGACCTAAAACTAACATTCAATCACAGTGGCCAGTTTTGCTTAGTTTTTCTATATACTACTTCCCTTTTGTTCTAGTATTTTTTTTTAATAATATAAGGATTCTCAGATTCTCTTTGGAAAGCAAGCAAGATATAAATTGGAAATATATAGTCTAAAATTATACCCACAAAAAATTCCCATATATAAAAAGAAAGGAAATGAATACTTTGAAAGCAGATTTAAAAAGACAAAGTAATATGTTGGAACCAAGGTATCTTTGAAGGCCTGAAAACACCAGGAACCACCATGGGCAAAGAAAGCCACTTTTAGCCAATGCAAGATACCCTGAAGAAAGAACAGGTAATGATGGTGCTGATAATGATAACTGTTGATAATTATGATGAATTGTAATAAATAATGAATTATAAGGCTTCAGATTTTCAGACAATATCTCACTGAATCAACAACCTTCTTTTTTCATGCATAGTTGACAATGAAATATTGTGTATATTTATAGTGTACAGTGTGATGCTTTGATATCGTTGTACTTTGTGAAATGATTACATCAGGCTAATTAATATATCCATCACCTCTGATTTTTTTTTTTTTTTTTGCTGTGAGAACATTGTAAGATGTATTCTCTTAGCAGTTATCAAGTGTTTGTTATCATTAACCATAGTTTTCGTTGTGTTGTGCAATAGATCTCTCAAACTTATTCATCCCAACTGAAACTTTCTACCTTTGACCAACATCTTCCCAACCGTCACCCCTTCCCTGCCCTCTGGGAAGCCCCATTCTGCTCTTCATCTATACGTTCTACCTTTCGTGATTCTGTACGTAAGTGAGAACATGCAGCATTTGCGGAAAGCCATGCCTGACTTATTTCACTTAACACAGTGTCCTCCAAGTCCAACCATTTTGTGGCAGATGGAGAATTTTCTTCTTTTTTAAGGGTGAATGCTATCTATTGTGTATGTATACCACATTGTCTTTCTCCATTCTTCTTGCTAATAGCCACTCACTTTGATTCCATATTTTGGCTATTATGAATAATGCTGTGCTGAACACAGGAGGGCCAATGACTCTTTGACATTGATTTCAATTCCTTCAGATATATTCCCAGTAGTGGGATTGCTGGATCCCAGATCCTATGGTAGATTTATTTATTAATTTATTTTTAATTTAATTAAATTTAATTTTTTTTGAGGCTGTTGCCCAGGCTGGAGTGCACTGGCACGATCTCGGTTCACTGCAACCTCCGCCTCCCAGGTTCAAGCGATTCTCCTGCATCAGCCTCCCAAATAGCTGGGATTACAAGTGCCTGCCACCACACCCGCCTAGTTTTTGTATTTTCAGCAGAGACGGGGTTTCACCATGTTGGCCGGTTTGGGCTCAAACTCCTGACCTCAGATGATCCACCTGCCTCAGCTTCCCAAAGTGCTGGGATTACAGGCGTGAGCCACCGCGCCCGGCCGGTAGTTTTATTTTTATATACCTGTTTGCCATTTGTATGTTTTATTTGGAGAAATGTCTATTCATATCTTTTGCCTATTTTTTAATCAGATTATTTTCTTTTTTGCTATTCAGTTGTTTGACTCCCTTATATGTTCTGGTTATTAACATTCTTGTCAAATGGATAGTTTGCAAATATTTTCTCCTATATTGTAGGTCACCTCTTCACTTTTTATTGCTTCCTTCGCCATGCAGAAATGTTTTCGCTTGTTGTAATCCCATTTGTCTATTTTTGCTTTTGCTGCCTGTACTTTTGAGATCTTACCCAAAAAGTCTTTGCCCAGACCAATGTCCTAAGCATTTTCCCAATGTTTCCTAATGGTGATTTCAGAGTTTTGGGTCTTAAATTTAAGTCTTTAATCCAATTTGATATGATTTTTGTATTTGGTGTGAGATAAGATCCAATATCATTCTTCTGTTTGTGGATATCCTGTTCTCCCAACTGCATTTGTTGAAGAGTATCCTTTCTCCATTATGTGTTTTTGGCATCTTTGTTGAGATATTTTTGGGCTCTTTATTCCATCCCATTGGTCTGTGTGTCTGTTTTTATGCCAGTAACATGCAGTCAACAGCCCTCTTTAAATAGAAATTATTATCTTTTTTATATATACATAAAAGGAAACTGAAACATACTGAGGACCTTCCTCCGCTAAAACAGCTAATAATGTCAGAGAAGTTCAGTGGATCCAGGCTGCACCCTGTTGCCTTTCATATAGAATGCATGGATACCTTTCTCATCAGAAGCAGGGACCAGGCAAAAATGAACCCAAAGGTCTAGGCTTAAAGAGAATATCAGGAAGCTGATTCTGGGAGGGACTGAAATGTTCCCATAGTCTTAGAGACAGGCCTAGCCCATGTTAAACTACTGATGAAATACTGACTAATGTGGGTCAGGTCCAGAATCGAACCAGGCTGAATAAAGAAACTGGTACCTGGGTCTGAAGGCTGTGCCAGGTGAGCGAGTCTGTGGCCACTCTCCAGCTTCATCAAAAACAGAAATGTGTGCCCGTAACACTTATCTGTTGCACGCTCAGATCTTCCTCCCACACCAGCACTCTCCAGAGCCTGCTCTGTGTTTTCCTCTACCTATGGCACGTTTGACTTGACTTTTCTTAAAGCACACGTTTTCTTATCCTTGCAATTTTTCAAGTTATCACTCTGTACTTTGTCTTCTCCTGATCACAAAGTTCTTCTCTCTGACTCTTTCTTCCTTTTCTTTTTTCAGTCCCATGAAATAGGGTCCCCTTATCACTCTTTGGAACTGATTATCTGAAGTTATGGCATTAAGAAGCTTATTGAAACATTAAAACGCCACACTCCGTTACCATCCAGCTCGGTGTCTCCACGGCATTTTCATTAATTTCCCGAACGTGATTCATCCTTCGTTCTCTGCAACCCAAGATGCTGACTTCTCACGCTCCCCTTGACCCCCTGAGCACTGCTTTCAGTCACTTTCGTCCGTCCTTCCTTCTTTACCTGCAATATAGACCCTTCGTAATGTGACCGCATGCAGACTTTGAAGGGGTTTCTGAGATTATCTAACGTAGGCCTCTTATTTTATGTTTGAGGATCTTGGAACCTGGAAAGGTTGAATGCCACACCCAAAGCTGCAGAATTCTACGCCTGGATCTTTTGACTCTCTGTCTACGTTTCTATATAGACTCATGCTAAGTCACTGCCTGGAGATGACCTGGCCTCTTTTTTCACCTTTGTTGTTGGCAGCTGCATTTATGGCATCGAGTATTAGTAGAAACAGATCGCAAGTGTCAAGCCTCCTCCCAGGTGTTACATATCCATTTCTAGCCCTCCGTTAGACATTTCTACAAAGAATATCCATCAGGCACCTCTAATGTATGATGTGGAGATTGGAACCCATCACTTTTCTCCAAAATATGCCATTCTTCCCATTTTTCTTATATGCATTGAATGCATCACAGGCTTCCTAGGAGAAGAAAGGATTCAGACTTGAATCCTTTTGAATGTTTATAAAGATACCTTCCCTCTTCACATGCAGCTCCTAAGTCCTGTTGAATTCTCCTAAACTGCATCATGTTAATTCCTTGTCTCCTATTCCCACTGCTGCCTCCTCGATCCAGGCCTTTCCCATCATCTCCCCGTTACAAGTCTCCTATAACCTCGAATTTGTTCCCCTGCTTTCAGTTTCTTTTGGATTTTACTGTTCTGTAACGAGACCTACAATTTAGCTCTACGTAACTTTCAACTCCGTCTGCTTTCCCCCATCTGTCGTGTCACTGTAGCCACACCAGCCTGCTTGAGGTTCTTTGGATGCGACTCCATTGTCCTGCCTCCAGGTTTCTGTGGAAACCAGACTTCCTGAAATTTACTCTCCCTAGCTTGGCTGTAGCTGTCCTAAACATATTAGGAGGCCTGCATTCTCTCAGGAAAATACAGCCATCCCTCAGTATCCAATGGGCATTTGTTCCAGGACCTCTAGCGGATACCAAAATCACAGGATGCTCAAGTCCCTTATATAAAACAGCAAAGTATTTACATATAACCTATGCACATCCTCCCATGTGCTTTAAATCATCTCTAGATTACTTATAGTACCTAATGCATTGCCTCACATCACTTCATTTGAGTGGATTCAACACACTACCAAGCGCAAGGCAAATTCAAGTTCTGCTGTTTGGAACTTTGTGGATTTTTTTTACCGGAATATTTTTGGTGTGAGGTTAGTTAAATTTACGGATGTGGAACCCACAGATACAGAGGGCTGAGTGTACATCTTTTCAATCCCCATCCTCCTTTAGTATGTCATTCTCACATCTATTAAAACATTGACCATACTTATCTGCATTCAAATAAATTATGTAAATAGCTCTCTTTTTCAGGAGCCACTGATTACTTATTTCTCCACACACCTTGTAGACTTTACATTTTGTAGACGCTCACTAAACTGAGTGATGCTTAAGGTCTCTGTGCAGACAGAGATTTTTATGTTTCATTCACTGATCTATCCCGAGGGCCTGCTTGGCACATAATAGACTTCCATTAAGTATTTGTTGTTGAGTGAGTTTCTTGTTACTGTTCCCTTTGGGGGAGAAAAAGCAACATGAGGTTTAGCAGTTTTCAGTGTATCTTGATGATAACAAAAATAGTTTATCTATTAGTAAACAAAAAGCAGCTCCTGATGAGTGATATACAGAACATACCAGAATTTCTCCAACTGATTCAGAACTTCACTTGCCTGGAGCATTGTTTTTGGAGACACAATGGTTACACTGGTGACCCTCACATTTTGAGAGATGTAGTCTCTCCGACATCCTGCAAATTATGGTTCCTTTCACCAGCTAATTTCTAATGGCCAATATGTTTCAAGTAGTCATTATTAGTCGATCATTAGATGCCACAACTACCAAGCTGTCTTGAAGGTTTTTGTGACCACTGGAAAGCTTTCAGTCACAGGGATTTGGGGGGTGGATGATCCTGTGTGGCCCAGGATGGTATATATGGTAATCGTATGGGATGTCTGCTAAAGATGCCATCTTGGGGATTGAAACCAGACCTGCTGAATAAGAATGGCAACAGGATCTGTCAATCAGCATTCAAAATACTGTACTTCAGATAATACTTCTGCTTGCTAAATTTTAACATCCACTGTTTCAGAAGGAGAGAGAGAGAGAGAAAACGAAAGAAAGATTTATTTATCTTTTCCAAGTTAGATGAATAGCATGGATTGGCAAGGGGTACATTACCTTAGGTCATTTCTCTGGTAAGATGAGTCATACTCAACTTGAGATGTTTCTCAGGCTTTGCAAAGAAAGGGTGGAGTGCTCTTTCCCACTGGAATTTAAATGCAATAGAGCAAGAACTCAGATCTCAGCTGGAAAATTCAGATGAATGCATTAAATGTATCCTGCTGTATCTATCTATCTATCTATCTATATGTATATATATATATATTGGGGGAAATATGGTTAACAATGTTCACAGGGTACTATAAAAACAGAAAGTGTTATCTCAAATATATGCAGTTCTTACCATTTTTCTGTTTGTTTCTTGAGTTCTATCAGGGAGCTATCATAAACAGATCATATTTTGCATGGGTACAATGCTATATTTAGGGGCTACATGTCTGAGGCAGTACTTCACGTATATCATTGATATAGACAGCAGGATGTCAAAAAAGCAAAGACAACATAGTCTAGAACTGCTGCCTATGTGCAAAATAGTTTGATTATCATGATCAGTCTAAAAAAAATAGATATCATTGGTTTTGCCCATTCATTAGGGGACTTTTTTTTTGAGACAGAGTCTTACTCTGTATCCCAGGCTGGAGTGCAGTGGCAGGATCTTGGGTCACTGCAACCTCCACCTCCCAGGTCCTGGTTCAAGCAATTCTGCTGCCTCAGCCTCCCAAGCAGCTGGGATTACAGGTATGTGCCACCATGCTCAGCTAATTTTTGTATTTTTAGTAAAGAAGGGGTTTCACCATGTTGACCAGGCTGGTCTCAAACTCCTGACCTTGTGATCTGCCTGCCTTGGCCTCACAAAGTACTGGGATTACAGGTGTTAGCTACCGTGCCTGGCCCCATTAGGGGACATTTTATAAAGGTCTTCTATAAATAAGTAAATTTCAAAAATCATATACAACTAATACGTTTTCACAAATTTAATGTAAAGTAGTATATTCTGTTAAGAAAGCAAAATTAATAATCACTCTGTTCATCAGAAGTGTAGAAATTTCTGGGGTAGCAAAGACCCTAGAACCAGGTGACCCACATTCTCTCTATTTCCAACCTTCCTACTGGTAATTCACTTGCCAGTTACACTTTTTAAAGTTCCTGAATTGTGTCAGGCAGGGTTCTAAGTGCTAGGGATAAAGAGATGAATAAGCAGGACAAGATGTTGCCTTCATGGAATTTATGTCTTTGTGAAAATCCACAGGAACTGGACTAGTACTTGTAAGGGAATTTCTAAACAAGACTGCTTCTACTCGGTGTCAAGATTAGAGAAGATGGGTGTAGTAGGGTAGTTTGGCCAAGTCTCCTGACCTTCTCTAGGCTTTGCTTTTCTTCCACCTCTTATAGGTGGGACTCAGATTAAATTTTTCTTAAAAAAACAATTGTTCTTTTAGAAAAATTAGACTGCCAATGCTGATTTTTGCCACTAGATGGCAGACTTTGGCATTTATGTGTCCATTGAGTGGGTCAAGTTTTGAAAGGTTCAACATGCGACACTCAATGTGAAAAAAAATGTTAGTTTCACGTGAGTGAGAATTCGGAGTTGCTGTTATGTCCCATGGATTGTATGTTTTAAATATGACCGTTCTTTTACTCCACGGCATTTGGCTACCTGCTCTCTTTAGAGGGCAAGATGAAGTTCTTTTGAAAGTCACATGTGGTTTTTTTTAATTAACAGGGACTCCTTGTGTATTTTGACTAGTGTTCTGTTTATGTAAAAAAGTTAAAATAGGCTTTGCAAAATGAGATATAGATGAATGCCCTGACGGCTCCAGGAAGTATGTCATTTTTTTTAAATGTGAGAAACAGATGTTTTATTTTCCAGTGACAACAGAAGAAACAGAAATTTGAACCTCTCAGCCTGACTCCTTCCTTTGATCCACTATCAGCTTTAGGAATCCAAAGAAAAGGAAGTATGAACCAAAGTAAAATCCAGCAAGTAACATGCACAGAACAAGATTAATATCACCATTAACATCGCCATTACCAAACCGAAAGCTGGTCCAAACCCCACTACTGAGCAGCCCACCCATCCTCTTTCCAGCAAAGAAATAACCCAGTGTATGTCTTTTGGAAGACTTGGGGTCAGGGTGCCATATTGCATGTTTTCCAAGTCCAAACCAGACTAAGCTATAAAGAAGTAATGCCCGCTGACTCTTTACATTTCTGCAAAGCCTCTCTTAATTACAGATGCTGTTATTGACTTCCAAAACAGGTTGGCCAAGATCATCATAAGGCAGCTAGGTTCAGGAAGGGCTAAGACAATTTTTGTAGCAAAGTATTGACCCTAGATGTGTGTTAATAATCTACAAATATGTTAACTTGTAAAATAGAGTTGTCTGAGCCAAGTTGTTCTTAGGAATCAGAGGGTACAGAAGCCAAATCTTTTTGGAGAGATACCAGGTATTTCTCCCTTTAAGGGATTTCACTTCAGAGATACTTTAAAGGACCAATAAGGTTTAAATAGATGGAGAAGAAGATTCAAAACTAACCTTACAAGTGAAACTCCCTGCTGTTTTCTTTTTTATTGTTGTTGTCTGTACCAAGAACATGCTGCCTCAGAGCCTTGACACTTACTATTGTATCTGTTTGAAGTGATCTTTTTTGAGAAGTCTGTATAGCTTGCTTCTTCAGTTCTGTGAGAGCTGTCCTCAAATGCCATCTGATCAGGCTGCATTTTGTGATCACCTCCTCTAAGTGGCATGCTTCACTTTCATCATTCACCATCTCCTGGATCTGCTGTCCTTTTCTTCGTAGCATCTGTCACTGCCTGACAAAATATATATTTATTTTTTCACTTACTGTCTGTTAACACCCACTACAATATGAGTTCTATGAGACCAACGACTATAAATATATATAGAGAGATAGCTAACTTTCCAGTTTCTAGAACACTGTCTGGCCCAGGAGGATGGGCTCTTAATACATGCTAGCTGAATGAATGAATACTCAACCTCACTTTCATTTTTCTTATTGCAGAAGGGGAAACTGCCAAACCCACCCTTATATTGTTTTCTCCCGGGGCTTTTTCTTTTGAACATCTATATCAAAATCACCATGAATACTGTCATTCACAATAAATTATAGCATGATACACCTGAAGAATAATGAAATAAATTAGCACGTTCAATCCGACTTCCATGAATACGCCCGGCTTTGTTTCCATTAATGTTATTTTTCTATTAGAAGTACATACGAGAGAACCAACTTGTTAGTTTCTAATAAAAAAAAATTAATGCAAATGCTCCTTGACTTAATTATGAGCATATGCATTGAAAAAGAAGTAAAGAAATTTCTTAGGCCATAAAATGGAAGAGGAAGATGGAGAAGGGCTTTTCTGAATTTGAAAATCTGAGGCATACCTTAGTAAATCTACAATTGAGTACCTATAAGTTACCACTATGTAAAATGTGATAGGCAATTGATATGGTGGGGCTGTGTCTTCACTCATATCTCATCTTGAACTGTAGTTCCCATAATCTCCATGTGTGGTGGGAGGGACTTGGTGGGCGGTAATCGAATCATGGGGGTGGTTACCTCCATGCTGTTCTCGTGATAGTGAGTGAGTTCTCATGATATCTCATGGTTTTATAAGGGGCTTTTCCTCCACTTCACTGTGCACGTCTCCTTGCTGCTGCCATGTGAAGAAGGACATGTTTGCAGTCCCCTTATGCCATAATTGTAAGTTTCCTGAGGCCCCCTCAGCCCTTCATAACTGTGAGTCAGTTAAATCTCTTTCCTTTATAAATTACCCAGTCCTGGATATGTCTTTACAGTAGTATGAGAACGGACTAATACAGCAATCAAGACTTTGTTGGCCCAGGATGTTCTTTTAAAAAATTATTTCTTTAATAGATGAGGTCTCAATGTGTTGCCCAGGCTGGAATGGAAAGTGGCACAATCATGGCTCACTGCAGCCTGACCTCTCAAACTGAAGCAATCTTCCTGCCTCAGCCTCTGAAGCACTTGGGACTACGGATGCACTCCACCGTGGCTGGCTAGTTTTATTTTTTCAGAGAGGGGTCTTACTGTGTTACCCAGGCTGATCTTAAACTCCCGGACTCAAGCAATCCTCCTGCTGCAGCCTCCCAAAGTGTGAGGATGAAAGGCATGAGCCACCATGCCTGGCCTCCAGAATGTTCTTGATATGCCACAGACGTTTCACTTTTTACATTACTTGGCTGGTTTCCGGAATATGATTTCTAGTTTTTCAGTTATTATGAAGCATTTTAAAATAACTAAATATTATACTCTGTCACATTTTTCACATTAAAATCTAAGTCTTCAAATAATGCTAAACATGCTTGAAGATACTGTATTCTTTTATTTGTTTATGTTTTCATTCATCAGATATTTGTTGAGCAGCTGCCAAGGCTAGGATGTTGCACTGGAAATAGAGTGATGAGGAAAGAGGACAGGGTCCTGCCCTCTTCTTAAGGCTCACGGGGACTTAAGACCAGCTAATTTTTATTGCTGTTGAGAAGTAGCTTTAAACATATTATGATTCAATACGTAATCTGGTTTGCAGGATGCTGATGTGGTCACAATGGTGAGAAGATCAATATCCCTAATGGTGCAAATTTTATTTTGAAGCTGGTTGTGTAGAAGATACTTACTGGAGACATTGTTTCTTTGGAATCCATTTTTTCCATCTCACATGTCTATGTGAAAACCTTTGGGCTCTGAATAGAATCAGAAAATAATACTTACACAGGTGTGACTTTTGAGCAGACATTTAAAAAATGTATGAGGCTATTTTTCTAGGACCATGTGGAAGTTTGTGATGAAGTAAAATTTAGGCTTGTCGCGAGCTTTAGTTATTGACCTCTAAAAGATAGCAGAATGTTTGGGCTTGGTAACCAGGAATTCAGTGAATAAAGAATTTCTTAAAACAAACTCTATGCTCTAGATACCAGAACAGTCTTGATTTAAAGATATCTAGTATTCTTTCTTTTCTGTCATTTTAAGAAGCATTTTTGTGTATTATATTGAGATGTCTGCTATCAATTTTGAACATGGTTTTCAGTCACAAAATGTTCTCATGCTCCTAGAACTGAGAGATTATTCTCAATTTTTATCAATTTACAGTACACAATTCTTCAACCATAATTTTTCCTTTTATATGTTTCTTCGGTCTAGTGTTTCTCAATGGGATTTCTTATTATTGCCCCACTAAGGAGCCTTTTAGACTTTCTTCTCCTAAACGCCTTTCCACCTCACGAAATTTTATATATACATATATATATATATATATATATATATATATATATATACGTTAGATACTGTGTATCTTTTTATAGAATGTGGCCACTTAGAGAGTCAGAAACCATAGCAAAATCCAAAATGTTTTTCACCCTCTAAGAACCCATTTTCAAGCCTTGTCGAGTGATATCGTCTCTGTAAAACGCATGCATCAGTCATTTCTCAGGGCACAAGACACATCCTGGTGTCAGGCTGTTCTGGCCACAGTGAGACAGCAGCAGTCCCAAGGTCCATCACGTCTCATAGTCTTTTACCTCCCATGTGGACTCCCATGTGCACTCCTCTCCGGAGGAGTTCTGTATTGTGCTTTTGGCACGTGCTGTCTCTTCTCCACGCTGTTCATCCAGCACCATCGCTCTGTTTAGATCCCCTGACCCTTCTGGACCTTGCTCCTGTATTGATTCATCTGCTGTCTCTAAAGGATTTCCATTAAGACTTCGACCACACTGCCCCTTCATGCTTAGTTTTCAAACGGTCAAAAAGATCAATATATTTTTCTGAGGCAAAATAAGAAATTCCAAGCACGACTTCATTTATCTTCCAGCTCCTCACTGCTTTTTTCAGCTTCATTGCTGTGGGCGTCCTTAAACTTGCTTTGTTCTGACTAGGAAATCTGCCCCTTTTTACCACTGAAGTATAGTCGAGACAAAGTACTGCCCGTATATGTCCACTTTATTTTGTTTTTAAATATGATTTACTCAGTTGTTGCGTTCCTGTGTCACTAAGGAGTTTTTAAGCTTTTGTAATACCTTAGCGTTGGCTCACGCAATCGTTAGGTTTGAAGAAGGAAAGAAAGAGAAGAAATAAAACGTATTAAACTCTCCTATGGGACAGAAACAGTGTTAGGTGACTTCATTTTTAGAGATTCAGAAATGACTTGTGGGGCCTGCAACGTGTCAGGTTTTTGCTCAGCTTCCCGTCTGGGTTCGGTGGCCTGGATCTGTGCTCTTTAAGCATTGTGCGTTTCGCTTTTACAATGTTTTGTTTTACTTAACATGTAGCTGATTTGGACAGCAAACATAAATAAGTTAGATATAGTTTCTAACTGGCAGGCCTGTGCAAAAGAAAAACAAATCAGAAATAAGCTGTGGGCCACGTGGGCCACGTGCGGTGGCTCATGCCTGCAATCCCAGCACTTTGGGAGGCTGAGGTGGGTGGAGCATGAGTTCAAGAGTTCAAGACCAGTCTGGCCAACTTGGTGAAACCCTGTCTCTACTAAAAATACAAAAATTAGCTGGCCATGGTGGTGCACACCTGCAGTCCCAGTTACTCAGATGGCTGAGGTAGGAGAATCACTTGAACCCAGGAGACAGAGGTTGCAGTGAGCCGAGATCACACCATTGTACACTCCAGCCTGGGCAACAGAGTGAGACTCCATCTCAAAAAAAAAAAAAAAGAAAAAAGAAAAGTTGTGATTGGACTCTGATTGTTATTTATCTTTTTACATTTAATATTAATTTTGTATGCCATTTAGAGAGTTACATAATCCTCAAGGCTTGTGACAAAATAATAGCAGTCCTCAGCACATGACCTCCAATTTTCGCTCCGGAGAGGCAACCACGTTCAAATCCTTAGGCGGCTTTTTTTCTGTTGTTTACTTTCATATTTCCAAATAGCATGCGTAAACTACTGTGTTCTGCTTTTTGGCTTTTAGACTTTATTTCCTACTCTAGAAAATTTGAGCCTTGTTATAAATCACTTTCTTTATACTTCCAAGAGAATAATATAAAATGTTGGTTATATTAATATTCAATATTAATATGCTTTGAATATATATTACTCACTGCTGAATTTGTGAACTGTGATATTATTTTCTTGTATAATTTTTTGGTTTTATTGAATTGATACTTATCTCAGGTCCTCATTCCTTCCTTCCCACTCTTTTTCTCACCCTTTCTTTCTCTTTTCTTCTCATTTCCTCCTTCATTTTCTCTCTTCCTTCCTCTCTTTCTCACTTCCCTTCTTTCCTCTACCCCCTTTCTCCCTCCCTCCCTCTCTTCCCTTCCCTTCCCATTTTCCTTCTCCTTCCCCTTCCCCTCCCTTCCTTTCTCCTTCCTTCCTCCCTCCCTTATTCTCTCCTTCCTTCCTCCCTTCCTTCCTTCTCTCCTCCCTCCCTCCCTCCCTTCTTCTTCCCTTCCGTCCTCCCTCCTTCTTTCCCTTGGGGAGTCATCAATCCTTCCGCTCCAGTCAGCACCGGGTTCTGTCCAGGTCTGCCGCATAGTGGTAGTCTTGGGATTTCCTTCCCTCTACTCCTCCCCACACAGCCTTTGTCTCTTCTCCACAGTCCCTCAATCGCATTATTTGTAGAGTAAGAACAATTGTTAAGATACATGCCTTTGCTTGTTATCAGGAAGAAGAAATGAGTATATGTGTGCACAAATAACTCAGTAAGCACCCCCAAAACAGTATCACTGCTGCAACATGTACTGCTTTTATTGCTGTGTACGTTTTTCTTATCTTGTCTCATAAGAATGCTTCTATGGGATAAATGAGTAGAGCAAGCGATTGCTGTAGAACATGTTAAGAGCTTGATTGGTAATTATTTAATCATAATTATTAGATTCTTATTCATGGTCAACCAGAATGCAAACTTATTTCAAGATACATCAGAGCAGATATCACCTCAAAGAGAGAAGGAAGGACGGTCCTTCTAAGTCTAACTGAGGCTTACTGGTTCACCATTGCTGTTCACACCTTCCTGCCTTTGCCACAACAAGATAAGCTCCTTTTCCATGAAGGTGGGAAGTGAATCAAAATCTGGATGCAAATCATATGTTGATGCCTTTTGTTAATTAATTTATTTTAATTTTTTGAGACGGAGCCTTGCTCTGTCAGCCATGCTGGAGTGTAGTTGCGCAATCTTAGTTCACTGCAACCTCTGCCTCCCGGGTTCAAGCGATTCTCTTGCCTCAGCCTCCCGAGTAGCTGGGATTACAGGCACCCACCATCATACCTGCCTAATTTTTGCATTTTTGTAGAGATGGGGTTTCGCCATGTGGGCCAGGCTGGTCTTGAACTCCTGACCTCAGGTGATCAGCCTCCCAAAATGCTGGAATTACAGGTGTGAGCCACCATGCCTGGCCACCTTTTAGTAGTGTTCTACATTTTGTGACCTACAACCCACTCTCTCAATGTTATTTTGAACAAAACTATGGGACACAAAATCATGAGTGGCTATGTGGAAACGAAGAACTCTCTGAACTGGATTATTCAGTTAATCGGTTAAATGGAAAGGCTCCAGATCAAATGGATTTAGATGTTACTTTGAAGCTAGCGTAGTTCTGGGGTGTGGAGGATACTCACACATATGTGTACATTTTTTTAAACAAAGAGCTAAATGTAAGTTTGTTTTTCATTGTCATTGTAAATGTTTGATTCGGTTTTAAAAATCATATTGATGAGATAATTTTAGATCACTTGGAAGATATCAACATAACATAAACCCCAGCATGAGGTGTTTGTTGAAGAGAAACCAGGATTCCTGATGGAAACAATTTGAGTTTTAGATCCTGGTAGGCCCTTGTCGTTTGTAAAGCTTTCATGGTCGCTTTATGAGCAATCTCTGTGTCGCCATTAGGAACAGGTGCCGTCTCTCCACCTAAAAATCTAAATGTGTGTGTGTCTGAATGTGGGGGCCCTGGCGTGCCTCGTAACTGCTCTGCGTTTTGTTTCATCTGCTCCTTTGCTACCTTTCTATTCACAATTAATTTTGTATTGAACACGTATGCTTTGATAACACGTAAATGCTTGTCTTTGACATAAATGAAAAGAATAATTTTACACTGACTGACACAAATGGCCTACTTTAAAAAAAAGTTGTTAGTCTCTTCCTCAGTTTGATTTCAATAAACCTAAGTAATTTTGAACATTCATTTATGTTGTGTCTACCTAAGGCACATGTTTACAGCAGTTTGATATTACTTGGAACAAATCTTCCTCCAGCCTTTTCAATTTGTCTGCGCTGTGTGACATTGAACAAACATCAGTCTCTCACTTATGTTTGTCTCGAAGCAGGTAGTTGAAAAGGGAACAAAACAAAATATTTTCAATCAGGAAATATAAATTTTGAAAAGCTAGTCTAGCCATAGACGGCATGCCTGATTTCATATACTGCCTTCCATTAACTCCAGCTGAGATTAAGGAGGATTGATTCAATGGAGAGAGTAGAAATTGAATATGCATTTTATGCAAAGCATGCTGCTCAGTTTCTTAGGAGCTTCCGGCCTTAAAGGGCATGTGGCGAGTAGTGAAATTCTAGTTTGTGAAAAACCACAGTTTGATATAGAATAATTTATTGGTAAAAATTCCAATGTTAGCATTTACAAAAATTATCGTATGCTTACTGTTTCAGGAGCCCTACGTACTTCTCTAGTAATATCTCATTTAATCCCTAAAACAGTATTATGGGGTAATGTTTAATGTATGAGTTTCATAGATGGGTATAATGTTTAATAGATGAATATAATGAAGTACAGATAGGTTAAATAATTTGTCCAAACCAGCTTTCAAACAAACGCATGTCTGATTCTGACTCTGGTCGCAGTTTCTGGAGTAAAATAACAAACAAATCGCATAAACTAAACACAAAGAAAAAAGTCTAGGTTTTTTACACATGCTACTTAAAAATATTCCTTCTTCTCTGTTATATAAGAACTCATTAAATTAAGATAAAGTAAGTCCAGATTAAATATGGAAATAGGAAAATAAAAGGAACTTGAGGAAAATGTAAAGTTGTAAACAACGAAGAAACTCAAATTCAGATACAGAAAAATCTAACATAGCTAAAAGTATAGTTGTTTGTTCATTAATACATGGCTGTGACTCATCCAAGATAACAAATTTTAATTAGCGAATGAAGCTAGAGCAAGAAGGGCATGTGGCTGTTTAAGAGTTGGAGAGGAGAAAACATGTTTTTATATGTAGCCTTTTAACACAATTCTAATCATGTCACTTCATTCATCTAAGTAGTATCATCTAGGCACTGAGGATAATGTTCTCTGTGCAACTTGGATACTGATGTAGTGGTCTTATGTAAATAATGCATTGTTGATATAAAAGATGACAGCAGAAGTGCTTAATATTAATGTTTGGCATAGATTTTCTTGGTAGGTAAAATTTAAGGGAAGAAAAGCAGACCTTGACGGTACACATGCTAGAGAGACGCTGCTATGGTGCCTAGCTTCTTTGATTATCCACTGTTGAGAGAAATAAAAAAGGCTCTTCAGCAACAGGATTAAGTATTGTGGGGAAGCCAAATTTGATCTGGGTTTCAAAATTTGTTTAAAATAAATAAAATCTTAGAGACTATGCTTCATAAGGTTTTCCAGTGGTCATCGGTTGGTTTTTACTAAATAATAGTTTTCTGGACTACTTTTTCTATCAAGTTTTATCACTGATTTTCTCGTAACATTTAGATTCAAACAAATGACAATATGTTATCAATACAGGAAGTAACCATGGATCTATGCAGTGGAGAATTTCAACCCTTCTTGGTAAAAGAGAGATTTTCTCTACAGAATAATAATACTCTTCTCAGTAGTAAAGAGTAGAGCTTCTGACAGACATTTTATCTGTTTTCTCTTTAGTATTATGGTTTGGAAGAAGAATATTCAGCAATCTGAACAAGAATGAAACATACTTTTCTCTTGTTTCCAATGAAAACATACTTGTGTGGGTTAATGACTGAGGTATCAGTAGAGATTATGAATTGTTTTCTTTTTTGCTGCCAATTACTTCCTTTTCAGAAAATGATTTCAAGTGCTGCTAACATTTAAGTCAAGGGGAAAGGTCTGAGTTGAAGAAGTGTCAGGTTTAACAAGGAATATACTCCAAACATTCCATGATTGGGAGGCTAGGGGACTTCTTGGAAGGGTTTACATATGCTCCTTCTCTCCAGTAGATTAGTAAAATGCATAATTTGTAAGCCCCGACGCCTGCCAGATAGCAAGCTACCTCCACTCTCTCAATAAGTATGAGGATGGATCGAAAAGGAAAATAAACTCCCAGGTAACACCATAGTTGATGAAGAGGGAAGTCGGAGAACCATTAGGGAGGAACATGGTGGCAAAGACGGCTTGTCAGCTTCAGGGACTGCGTGTTTAAAAAGGGGATAAACCAGAATGTCTTGGGAATTTGGGGGTCCATTTGTAGGATGGAAACAAAGGCCTGAAAAATGACAGCATCTCATGGCATCAGAGCCTTCGAACAACAGACTGACTAGGTGATTTTGCAGTCAGCCTTACCATCTGCTTTTGAGTTTAGAGAAGGAAGATGCATGTGAACTTTTCATCATCCTTCTAAGATGTGAAGAAAACAATTTCAGCTGTGAATATGCGTTGCTCACACATGCTGTTTTCAAAAGAAAAAATGTGTGAATGGAGAAAAATTTTATGAAATGAAATTCATAGATTTCATGTTACCATGAGAATATACTACAGTATATTTTAGAGCAAGTGGTCTGCACTTCTAGGTAAATTCTGAGCTTGTTCAGTTTGGTTGTCTAAAGAGTTATTCCTACATGCCAGATCTGAACTGCCAGATCTTCAGGACAGAATCACATCTTTAGTTCCTGTAGATTGTCACAGAAGCTGTTGAAGGATTAACTTCATAAGGAACAATAAATCATAAGTGCATGGTGAATTGTTTATTTTCCTAAACATTCACCATAAATGATGTTTTAAAGCCAGTATGTCAGATTGAAAAAATAGTAAGATTAATTTTTTTTGCTTTTTCTTTTAATTTTACACCTACATATGCATATATATTTAGAATATGATTTGGTGTTCGAAATTGTTCTTAGCTATTTAAGGACATCTCTTTCAAATATTCTTAATTTAAAATTTTAAACATGAACAAGAAATTAATTCTGAGTTACCTAGATTTTCCTCTTAACTAAAGACGATTTGAAAACCAGCAAATCTTTGGCCCTGGACAAATGCAAGCAACGAAAGAAGAAATAATCTAGGTCATGAAATTTGTTATAACGATTTGACAGAAGATAACTAGTTCTGACAGATTTTTTTTCCTTTTCAGTGAAATTTTTTGTTTACCATCACCAAATATTTGCTTCTGAATCAAAAACTATATGATAGGTTGCTATGTCTTGATATGAAAGCTAAGTTTCAGATTGCCTAGACTGTAGTGCCTGCTCTGTTAACTCCACGTTTCGTAAATGTTTGCTGAAATGTATATACATTTGGAAGCTGAACCAAAAGTGCTACATTCACATGTCTGCAGTAGCAAGGCTGTAGGCCAGGCAGATGTGCAGTGAACCCCCGGGAGAGGACTCCAGCCAAACAGACAGCACATGCCCTTCTGAAGGCCGTGCGTTGCTAAACCTGAGACTGTCTTAAATATACCAGAAAGAATGCTGACATTCTGCTGGCAGATCTTCTATGTTTTTCAGAGCTGCTTAAAATCAAGTTTTTAACATAACTTTTAGCAGTGCTTAGACATTGCTTCGTGTGTGTGTGTGTGTGTGTGTGTGTGTGTGTGTGTGTATCTTTAAAAAATATTGCACGGACAAACAAAGGATTTCTGAGGTTCAGATCAATGTAGGAAGTAGTCATTTTTCAGTTTCTGTATTAAAGGACCAAGATCTGTGTGTGTGGTGCGCGTATGTGATACTGTGCACACAAAGTTTTCTATTTCTTGGACTATCACCGGTATCTTAGAAGCATTTTGTAATTTTAAGTCTATCAATATTCATGTTTTGAGGAGACATTTTTTTAATAGTTCTCTTTTTCACTTGCGGCAAACCTTGAAAAGTTTTTAATTATTAACAACACAACACAGGTCTTTAAAATCTGTTTGCTTCTTAGAAAATCAAAGGAATTAAACATTTCCATGCATTCTCTTTAACCTCAAAGTGTTTCTCAGAAAAAAAAATTCTGTTGCTATTGATATTGCAGTGGAACAAAGTGTAACTCTGGGAAGGAAAACAGTGCCCAGGGCAAACAGTCATTTGAATGGGCGGTTCCCTCATCTCGACTTCACAGGACACTAGTGCAGCACCAGACGGCAAGCCATTCTTGGGGACCTCATTCTTTGAACGGGATGAGGGCCCACTTTGAGGAAAGACAAAATCGAGTGTGTAGTACGCATGAGTATGTCATTTGAAATAGACCTTTAGGGACCTGGAGGATTTCAGATATTGCTGTTTCTAGATGAGGACGGGCTGAGACACATTTGGGAGTGAGAAAGGGACAGATCCCAGTTTGTCTGAAACACAGGGTTAAAGTAGGAGGGAAGAATGTCAAAGGCAATATAATAGCCACATTCTAGTCTAAGGGTTCCCGTATTGCTTATCCCTATATACTATGTGTTTCTTTGTGAAGGCGGATACATCTCTTCCTTTTTTTTCTATCATTCATGATATTGTCTCAATGAAATTTGTTGATTTGACTCTATCTGACTTTAGATGTCCAGCTTTCAAGAGGGTGTTTATAAGTACAGTCTATTTATTATAGTCATTTTAGTACTAACAGCTCTGACCCAGCCTTTTTTACAGATTCACCTTGTTGGAAGAGTCAGAGTGGACATGCTACATTTTTCTTATCTTTAATCATGTGTAGATATAACTTGTCTTGACATTTGGATTTTTCTTTTGGTTTCTGACAATACGTACAATCAGGTCTAAGATTGATGTTAGGAAATCACAGGGGAAGAACATATATGGTGCTTTAGTTCATGTTCCTGTTATTTTTAAGGATGTAGATACAAGAGGGCTCAGACTGTGTTTTAATACAGCTCTCAGATTGGGGATTTTGTGGTCCATTTGTCCGTATATTCCAGCATTCAGTAAAATGAGCTGGTAGCAATTCCCACAAGTACCTGACAGGACACGAATGCGAAACAATGCATTACACATAAAGATCAAAATTTAAATACCTTTAGCCTTTTCCCTGTACATTACACCATTCTTCATGGGCTTATAACAGCTTCCCGAGGGAACCATCAAACTGAACGAGCCCGACTGTGTGGTGCCCGTATAAAACCATTTTATTTACATCTTTCTCCAATTGTCCCTGTATGTCATTTCAACGAGATTGATCCTTTCCCTGCCCCTTCTGAAAATGGCTGTCCAGTGACTGTTCGGTCTTCCTATCATACACACAGACTCCATTTAGCAATTAGGCTAATTAGCGCACATAATTGTTCAAGTTCTCAACATGGTTTAAGACAAGATCTTCCTTCCCCAGCTCAGGCCTGTTGAGAAGCTGGGCGTGTAGTTTGAAGAGTGAGAAGGCTTCTCTTTTGGAGACTCGAGCTCTCTCAATGAACCCCGTCTGGTTTAGGGGTCCCTTTTCATCACTCCAAAGCACTCTCCTTACTTACTTCCATCTTCACACTTACCTGCTTTATTGTACTCAACTATTTCTCCTCCTTATATACAAGGACTTAACGTTTTCTTCATCCCTGCTTTCTCAACTCCATGGGAGTAGGCACAGAGGAATGACGTAGGCACAGGCGAGCACATGCTGAATGAATACACTCATCGCTGGAGTTCTCAAGCCCCTCGCAGAGTGTCTGAGAAGGTCAGATGCTCTGATTCCACCTGGGAAATTTGGTTCCAGTACATTTGAAAAGTTCCACAGGGGGGTCCCGATTCTCAGCAGGGGTGAGAACCACTGAGCTAGATATTCCTTGAGTTTTTGCAAACTTAATAGCGTCAATAGGCTCTAATTAAGGAATGTTACCTTTTGACCTAAACATGAGTTGCATAATAAGAAAGAATAGGATGTTTCTCCAGTTTTTCCTTATTCTGGGTAAGATTATTAAAAATGCCCTCTATCTTTTATGATTGATAGATATTGATTTCAATATAAATCCTTTGGAGAACTATGCCTGCTTTCCCAGTCATTCTGTTTTAATAAGTTTTATGTTGGTGGTTAGAAGTTTAAATGTGTCTTTTACCTTAATATATTTTTACTTTTAAGGAAAGAAAAGAAAATGAAACTTCTATAAATATATCATGATATTAAAACAACGAAACCACAGCCCTATGATGCAAATTATTCCTTCTCATATTTAACCTGTAGGTGTGCTGGTCATTTAATAACTTCATCTAATCTCTTACAAGTTATTCTCCTTAAGAATTTTTGTTTTTAAGAGAAAAAAGGGCAAAAAAGAAGCTGTAAAAATTGCATAAGACCTTTAAAATAGATGGTTTGCTAAGTACACTTATTATTATAAAAAAAAGTTATATCCCAATGTAATATTTTTTAAGGATCGACCCAACCTTTCTTTCATTATTCAATGAATATTCATTGTGCATTTAAAAGGTATACCGTACATTGGGTTGTCATAAAATGACACAGTTCTGCTGGATGTTCAAAACACTTGTTAAAAAATTCTTTCTGATTTTATACTTTTTAATTTTCAGGTTGAGTAAGCAGGTGTCTTGGAAACATGGAATCATTACTGATAAGTAGTGGCCTCATATGCCCATTTTATTTTTTGATTCCTTTGTATGAAATGCCACGGTGCTTTAAGTTCTTTATATGGAGGCACTGACCTTTCCATTAGTGTAAGATGACTTGGAAGCATAAATGTGCCTTTGTGTTTATAAGCTTTTCTATATTTTTTTGTTAATAAATATTTATCATCTAATTACATTTAAACATTAAATCCCCCTTTAAAATGCCCTGCAAATGATGTTTGTTTTTGAAACAATATTTATGTACTAATTTAGATATGTCGTATATGTGTGACTTAACTGTTTATAAAAATAACTTTTTTGCTCTTTGAAGATACTAATTGAACTGTAATTCTTAAATTGACCTCCGTTACATGGTTTAGGAAATCAAGCGTTCTTAACCTTTTATTCAGATATTCCAGCCATCAGGGTGAAGCTTACGCTGTGGAATGCTCCATCTCTAATGTTCTTTATCTCTCCATTTCTCTATATTAGGCTAGTTTTACAGTCTCTGGCCCTCATTGCCAAACTGCACCATACTGATGCCAGATTTTTTTTTTAACTAGGCTAAGTAATATGCTTACTTCTTTTCTTTTCACTTGTTAAGAATGCAGGTTATAATTTGTATTACACTGTGGAATGCGCAAAATTCAATAATTGTAAAGCTCTCGGATGCAATTATGCTCTTTAGATGTTGTCACCATAAAGTTATAACACAGATAACATTACAGGAAAATGAGGGCCATGGGACATGTTAGCTGAGAGATAATAAACGAGGCAAGAAACAGCTTACCTATTATGGCAAAAAAAAGGGAAAGTTTATCTTTCTTTTATATTTTACCAAATGCTTTTACTTAACGCAGGAACAAAAAGCAATTTCAATAAGACTACCATAAGGAAGCTTTCAGATTCCAATATTTGAGCACAGACTACATTTTTTTTTCTGTTGCAGACTTTAGCTGAGGTTTGAGAGTTTTATTTTGTCCAGTAACTTAATGTCTTGATCATTAAATTCTGAAAGTGGTTTACCTAGTTTGTATATTTAGGGAGATTCTGGGACATCAATACATAATTCATCTTTTTAATTTTTTTTTTTTTGTCTTTTTACTGTTTTACTTTGTTTTCTCAGAGCAAACATTGGGAAAATATAAATTACAGTTTTATTATGTTAAACCTCCCATTTTCATGTTTAAAAAAAGACAACCATATGCAATTAAGAAGACAACGTTTCTCTAAAGATCCTGACCTGTTTATGAAACACTTTGACAAGAATAAAACCCACTAACATGAAAGCAGTGGTCGGATAGAACAAGTCATTGGGGAGATAGTATTGCAGTGAAGGGGATAAAGGGTTGATAGAAGAGGGTGGGCTTCAAAGATCCTGAGTTCTGAGTGTCAGTTTTATTTGATCTTGCCCAAGTTTCATGAGATTTCTTTGATCATTCTTTCTTATCTGTCAGTTGGAGATGTCAATGTCACAGGGCTGTAGCCAGGACCCGGTGAAGTACAGCATGTCAGAAGCATGTGCACAGTGACTGTACCTAGGGAATCTGAGACAGGAAAAGATTGAAATTCCAAAGAAACTGTATCTTCTTCCACATTTTTTCTTGATCTCTTTAAGGACATACATTAAAAAATATGTACAGCAGGTGTGAAATCATGATCCTCATATTTTTGCGTTTAAAAGAAAATCATATGGAATTAAGAAGTGAAGATTTTTGTGATGCGTGATAATTTATTTGTAGAACTCTTGGACTGTAATAGAAATTCTCTACCCCATACACTCAAAGGCCACCTGGATTCCATCTATCCAAAAGGTGTCTATTAACCACTTGGTCTGTGTCTGGCAGAGCATTATGGAGGAGGATGGAGGTGGGAATGCAGAAAACACACAATATCAGACTGCAGCTTTGAAGCAATATTTTGGGAAGCCAGGACATTAACCAAAACAATTTATAAAACAACTATGCGTTATATATTTGTGTGGTTTTTTTTTAATTGTACTTTAGGCTCTGGGGTTCATGTGCAGATCATGCAGGATTGTTGCATAGGTACATACATGGCAAGGTGGTTTGCTGCCTTCATACCCCCCATCAGCTATTTCTGGTATTTCTTCCCTCATTGTCCCTTGCCACCCTCCCTACCCCCTGCTGTCCCTCTCCTAGCCCCTCCTCCCACTGACTGCAGTGTGTGATGCTCCCATCCCTGTGTCCACATGTTCTAATTGTTCAACATCCGCCTATGAATGATAACATGTGGTATTTGGTTTTCTGTTCTTGTGTCAGTTTGCTGAGAATGATGGTTTCCAGATTCATCCATGTCCCTATGAAGGACATGAACTCATCCTTTTTTATGACTGCATAGTATTCCATGGTGTATATGTGTCACATTTTCTTTATACAGTCTATTGATGATGGACATTTGGGTTGGTTCCAGGTCTTTGCTATTGTAAACAGTGTGTGGAATTTTATTGCAAAACCATATTGCTAAAATTTAGGGGTCAGAAAAGATTATAAGGTAGGATTAAATTAGTAATTTATAAAAAGCCTCAGAGTGACTGGTACTGAGTAGAAGCCCAGTACACAGTACGTTTTTTTAAAGAAATACATATTATTATCATATTTTTTCTAAGAAATAGGAAAACATTAAAAAAGACAGTCTTGAAAGTAAGCCAAATGCCTCTTTCTTTGCGGAGCTTTATTGAATATCCAGAGGCTCTTCATTTATTTCTGCTAAGTGCTTCCACAGATTTTGGCCACACATCTGCTAGTGCTCCTCACATACAATATGGCAATGAGTGTTGTATCCTTCTGGGTAGAAAAAAACATTCCTCAGAGCAGCCGGTAGGATTCTATGTGGCCATACAGTCCTTGTCACAAACACAGGGTCTAGAACATAATCGTTCTAGAGCACTTAATGTTTTCCTATTCATTAATCATTCATTAATGAATATTTAGATAATGGATTGTGAGCTAGGCATAGAAAGAAATATTAATCTGCATTTGTGGTGGGGGTGGGAGGGTGTGAAGCCACCTCAGGAATGGGAACAATCTTGTGGAGATTGAAGTGGACATGACATTTTGTTCATTCATTCAACAAACACTTACGTGCCAAACACTTGAGTAAAAGCAGATACAGCTTCTTCCTCTGGGACTTACAAACTAGCGGGAGAAATCAACTTTAATCAAACAGTCAAAAGAGTAAATGCACATTTGTAACTGTGATAAATGATACAAAAGAGGGCCATGGTTCTCTGAGACAGTCTGACTTGGTCACAGAGACACAGTATATGTGAAATTAGGGGAGAGCATTTCTACCAAAAGAAGTGGTGTGTGTAGATGTCACTCAATGCCTAAAAGAAGGCTGTGGGGATGGTGGGGTACAGCAGTGGGATGATAGACTGAAGAAGCAAGTGGGGGCCAGATCACGTAGGGATTTTTTTTTTTTTTTTTTTTTTTTTGAGACAGAGTCTCGCTCTGTCGCCAAGTGCCAGGTGAAGTGTGGTGGCACAATCTCAGCTCACTGCAACCTTCGCCTCTCAGGTTCAAGCAATTCTGCCTCAGCCTCCCGAGTAGCTGGGACTACAGGCACGAGCCACCATATCCAGCTAATTTTTGTATTTTTTTTTAGTAGAGACGGGGTTTCACCATGTTGGCCAGGATGGTCTTGATCTCTTGACCTTGTGATCCACCTGCCTCGGCCTCCCAAAGTACGTAGGCCTTTTAAAGCCACAGCCAGGAGTGCTGACCTTCTTATGAGAACAATCCAAACCATTGAGAAACCTTAAGTCCTAGATGACTGGTGTAGGAGTTCAGCAATCATCAATTTTCCTGTTGGCATTTTGCAAAGCTCATGTTGGCTGCAGAGTGGGTGATGACTGGGGCAGAGCCAGGGTGGGTTCTGGTGGAAGGATTGACAGGCTTCTGCAGCCATGCAGTTGAGAGATGACAGAATCTTGGATGCAAGCATAGTGACTGAAACAGTAGATGGACACAGCAGTACACACCAAAAAAATGACCACTTCACTGCACGTGATTCACCAGGGCTAGGAATTCAGGTTGAATAGGAAATAGTGGGGTCAAGTGGTGCCGGGTTCAGTCTATTGGGCCACATAGATCAAACGCAATATCTGTGCTCATTGACATCTCTTCCTTTACCTGCGTTTTCCCTTTAATTCATTTACTCAATCATTTATTCATTGAATCATCCATTCGTTCACTCGCTATTTACTGAGCTCTTGCTATGTGCCAAGCTTTATACCAAGTACTCCAGCAAACCTCAACTTTCCTTTCCTCTGTCTCAATTTATCCTAGCTTTTCTTACCAAAGTACGAAAAAGATTTCTTCTTCCAAGAGCCCTTTACTGGCCTTCCCAGTTACGCATAGGCAGGCTTCACTCATCCTTCCCCTGTTGAGAAACAGCACAGCCCTTATGCATTATTTGACTTCGTCAGTAGGTGTTAAATCTACAGCTTCCTTTTGACACTTGGTTCCTCACTTGAACAGAGACCCACAAAATAATGGCACATGGTAAATGATTATTTCACCGAGTGAAGCTAAATTAAAGAATACACAGGCAGGAACCTTCACAAAACGAAATTAAATTATCTCCAATTGATAATCAGGTTCTGATGATGCTCCTGGACTTCTTTATTATTACTATTTTTGGTCAATGATTTCTCTTTCATGTAGAATTGTAAGACACTCCATTCCTTGTGATTGTGTTGGTTTCAGAAATCTCTGGTAATTTGGTTCACATGGGTCTTTCATAAAAGCCGCTCAGTGTTCTGCTGAAGCAGCTCATACCAGTTCAGGAAAGGCAGTTGTTCAGATCTTTTTCTAGCTCCTAAATCAATAATTTACTTTAGTAGCTTCAAACTAGTGATGTTGGGAATGTTTTCACCAGGGAAATTGGCAAATGCTACACATCAAGGTTTTGACTTTTCCCCCTGGGAAGCCAGTCATTAATGACTTTCTAGCACACCATTGCTTTGAACCTATCCTGCAAAAGAAAACAAAACAAAATTAAGATTAATGGGTTTGATGTATTCTTAAACATCAAACATGATGAGTGTGTGAGCATATGTGTGTGCGGGTTGAAACGACAGAGAGCTATATGTTAGACCAATGGAAAGTAGTGAAATTCCGTTATTCTCATCTTCATTTTCTGCTTCATTCATTCATGCACTCATTCAGCGAACACACTTACTGGTGCATATAGCAGGCAACAGTTTCTTTTATCAAATCAGACACAATCTAGTTGGTGAGAGACAAGAACAGAATTTCCTGTACCACATAATGAGCATGGATTCTGAACTGAAGTACAGGCCATGTAGATGAAGGGAGGAAACACATTTAAGAATTATGTAGGAAGTAGTCCAGGTGTAGTGGCTCACGCCTGCAATCCCAGCACTTTGGGAGGCTGAGGCAGTTGGATCAGAAGGTCAGGAGTTTGAGACCAGCCTGGCCAACATGGTGAAACCCCATCTCTACAAAAAATACAAAAATCAGCGGGTGTGGTAGTTTGTGCCTGTAGTCCCCGCTACTGGGGAGACTGAGGCAGGAGAATGGCTTGAACCAAGGAGGCAGAGGTTGCAGTGAGCCAAGGTCATGCCACTGCACTCCCCCCTGGGTGACAGAGCAATACTCCATCTCAAAAAAAAAATTATATAGGAAGTAAAACAAGCTTATCTGGTAACAGGTGAAAGAGAGGAATTGGGGATAATTGGCAATTTTCTAGATTGTGCAGGTGGGTGGATGGTTGTCTGTTCTCTAAATACAGGCTGAGAAATGGGTTGAAGGGAGGGGTGGGTGGAGCAGGCAGAGGTGAGTGAAGGAGGTGGGCTCCATTTGAGACATGTTAATTTGAAGTTATTTTGGAATCTTTAGAAGGCAGTTTGCAATACATGTGTGAAAATTGGAAAGAGATTGGGCGATAGTGATTTAAAGTCATTTTCCTGTGGTAGTAATTAAAGCTGAGTGAGAATAAGAGGGAGTGTTAGTCAGGATCCTAGCAGGAAGCAGATGTCACACTCAAATGGGATAATTAAGGAGAATTTGATGACAAGACTATATATAAAGGTTGTGGGCAGGATTCAGAAAACCAACTGAGATGATGAAACAGACCAAGACCAGCAACCACAGAGAGCCATTACCTCTCTGAGGCCTGGAGGGTGGAACGGAAGGAGAATTCACAACGTGGAGATGTGGGAGCTGAATCTGTGAGTGTGGTGGTAGGAGAGAGTTGCCCATGGGACCTTAGCCTCAATAGAGGAACTTAGCCACTGCCAGCCCACAGCCTAGCAGGGAGGGAGCCTGGGGAATATACAGGCTGACCTCCGTCTCTTCCCACCAACTTATCTTCAGCCTCCAATTGGCCAAATCCATCATGAAGCCAACGGGCAAGGAAACACCTGGAGACTTCGTAGAGGTCATTCTCCTGGGGCCCAGGGCAGGGTCGAAAAGGATGGATACTGGAATAGTGGCCTTGGCATGGCATCTGGAAAATAAGCAGTGAGAGGGTGATCCCAGGAGACTGAGACAAGATGGAACCTCAAGAAGCACCCATGCTGAAGAGACAAGCAAATGGAGGGTGGTGAGAAGTGGCACCCAAAAAGATTAGGGGAGTGAGTGGTTTTGAAAAGGCAATGTTCTGAGTAAGAGGGAGCAATGTTGTCACATAGGCAGGATCAAATAATAAGAGTCCAAAGAGTTCCCGGCGAAGTAGCCATTTAGAGTCCTTGGTGACTGTTTTTATCTCACATTGTGATTTGAACACGTGAGATGATTGAATTGGTGGAAGCCACAGGAGCAAGTTTGCAAAGCTCAGCGCATTATTTGTACATCTAACAGGAAGTAGGGGTAGAAAGTTTGCCACCCTGTGTGGTAGACTCCTCCTCACCCCCTGTATCTCCTGTTCCACCTGTGACCCTGACTCTACAAGGGCATGCTCAAAAAAGCAGAGACAGGTCATTGTCAACTTCAAGTCATCATGACAGTATCCAAGGAAGGCAGACAATGAGAATGGTTAAAGAAGCAGCCTGCTCCTTTCTGCAGCCCCCTTGGGGTCTGACAGTGGCAGACGCAAGAGCAAGACTTTGGTCTGCTCATTTCAGGTACAGTGGTGGATTATTTATTAATTTATTTTGAGACAGAGTTTCACTCTTGTTGCCCAGGCTGGAATGCAATGGCACAATCACAGCTCACTGCAACCTCTGCCTTCTGGGTTCAAGTGATTCTTCTGCCTCGGCCTCCCAAGTAGCTGGGATTACAGGCATCTGCCACCATGCCTGGCTAATTTATTTTTTATTTTTTATTTTTAGTAGAGACGGGGTTTCACCATGTTAGCCAGGATGGTCTCGATCTCCCTACCTCAAGTGGTCCGCCTGCCTGGGCCTTCCAAAGTGCTGGGATTACAGGCATAAGCCACCGCGCTCAGCCACAGTGGTGGTGGATTATTTTACATAAAGGATTAGCAACAGTAGTCTTGGTCTGGTGCAGTTGAGTAGATATTTCAGAGTGCAAAATATGGCCTGCCTGTGAAGATACTTTATAGAAGAAAGATACAGTCATTGTGTTTAACAGGAAATGTCAAAAGAGTAGCCCTTTGGAGTATGAATGAAATGCATATAACACAGGGAACAGTACATAGCAAACATTCCATACATGTTTGTTGAATAAAATGAAATTTTATAAAGATGCGATAACACTTAGTCGTAAGTATACTTGACAGAGAAAATGTTTTCATCTTACACTGTTTGACACCTCACCAAAAGATCAGTAAAAGTAATTTTTCCCTATTTTAGTTTCTTGTTTTCCATTACAAAATACAACTTCATTAACCTAACAACTACAACAAAATTTGTAACTCTATTTCTTACCTCGATACATTTATTTTGCAGACATTTACACTTATGTGCATTTTAAAAATATATTATGTATTCAATTGTATATAGTGTTTCCTTTTTAGCTTTTTAGCATGAGCATTCTCCATATTACTTTATAATCATTGTTGGTGATTGAATAATTGCCTGTGCAGAAGATGCAAGGTGATCTTCTTAGCTGTTTCTGAGTATTTATGTGGATTCATGTTTTTCACTTTTAGAGACATACACATGAGGGCATTGTACCCAGAAGTTTTTTCCCACTGAATTTTGAGCTATTTCCTTGGGAAATTTTTGGCTTTCCTGAAATCAAATTACTAGGTTGAAGAACAAAAGCATTGTGATGAATCTTGATGCAATTTAAGTACAGCTGATGTTATGAATTCTTAAGCTTGCTTTTGAGTAAAAATACTTGTATTTTCTTTAGCTTTTTGAATGTCTAAAACTCTTTTGCCTGAGCAAATCTAGTAATTTTTATTTTTCAGCCTGTCAAATGAATACAGTGGTAGTTCTGGGTAAGAAGAAAATGAACAAAGTGACTTGAAACCCATTATCCCTGAGTACAAAGTTTAAGATGACAAATACTGGCTGAACTGAATTGCATCTAGCAAGTAAGGTTATAGTACATGATTGTTAAGTCATTATCTGTGATTATTTCAATCTAATCATGATTTACTACAATTCTGTACTTCAAACAAGATCAAAAGGCTAGGTGTGATCTGCTAGTCATACCCTGTGTAACATATGCTATAAAACCAGGCTGTAATTGCTGTTAATCAGTGCTTATTGAATATGTTTCACAGCATTTTCTTCAGCATTTTACATTGCAGAGCTCATGTGCGAGGCACATATTTTCTGTGCTTTGCTCCCTTACACTGATGACAATGTGTTGATTTTTCATGTCTGGTATTTTTATTTGGTTAGCCTGATTGCATTTTTTTTATCTTTACATTTAATTATTTTCTCCCTTCTGTTAGTATTTTTTGTCCATCTTTTCGTAGTGAGTTTTTTTTTTCTCCTCTAACATCTCATTAGTAATTCATTGAAGTTTTCTTAAACTTCCTACACATGGGTTCCGCCATCTTTATGCTTGTTAAACTTATTAAAGTTTGGATTGAAATGAAAGGAAATAAATGCTCAAAGTGTGTAAAAACCATTTGACTAACTGAATAAACACCCAGACAATCTTTTAAATAGTTTTATACTGTCTACAAGGTGAAATATCTAACTTTACACATTTTTTAAATTTTTCACACTTTGATTCCAGATTAAGTAAATAGATGACCAAAATACATACAGTTTCATAAACTTGCAAATCACCCATATGCATCTGTCTAAGTTAGGTACAACATTTACAAGTTAATAGGTATGGTTTTTATGTGACTACTAGATGCTTTTTCACTCATTGGCTAATGTGATTATAGGAAAACCACTTTCAGCTTTATTTTGGGAGAACACTGATAGAGATAGCTGGCTAAGCAGTAACTGCTAAAAAGCAGTTTTCATACCTAAAATCAGAAGATTTTTTCCCCTTCAAAATATTAGATGTGTGCACACACGCACACACACACACTATACCCGTATACATATACGTGTACCCCGCATATGTATCAAAGGTCTGATTAGAGTTTAGCTTTTTGCTGTTATCTTTTCAGCCTTTCTTTTTGCTTTGGAATGTTGCTTGGTACATTGAGTTTTCTATAGTAGGTGAATTTCGAGAAAGGAGTTTTCAGAGCATGAGAACAGAACAATGGCTAAGGAAACTTAGTTGCTTTCAATATTAAATGAATAATATAAACACATTTTCAATATATTGATGTACTATTTAAAATCACATTATTTTTAATCAACATTGGAGTTTCTCATCTCTACATTATACTGTGGAATCAAACTCTTCACTGTGAATGAATGGGTAAGACATTCAAAATCCTTACATATTGAAAAGTAAAATGAAATTCATATAGTCACTTGTCTATGAAATATTTATAGGTACCTATTATGCTGGTCAAATGCTCTGGTGTACATTAGGAGTAAAATTAATTTATTTAATCTATGCAATCTAGTTTATCGTCCCCCTAAAATAAATTTATATGGTTCATGTGAATTACATAATAGATTTTTTTGTTCTAGTAATTCTCCACAGATGATCAAATCTGCTTAATTGTTTTTCATTTTTAGGAAAAAGATTTTTAAAGGCTATAAAATAGCAATTAAAATGCCTGAGGATATAACTACACATGCCAAATAATGAAATTAACAAGGTTCAGGATACAATTGCCTTTTTCCTAAGAAGGAAATAAGTTTTTTCTGTAAAATCTACTATGTGTGGACTTAAGTTGGAACAAAAATAAACCCAGTGTTCAAGTTCAGACACTGCTTTCGGAAGACAAAACCAATTATTTAGGTTGTCTGAGATCTTTACCTTTCCCATGCTGTGTATTTCACAGATAGTGTCAGTTAGCACTTGAGTGTGCAAAGATTCATTTCATTCATTTAGTGCTTATTAAATGTTATGGAAGATACAAACAGGTAGCAAACAGGGCTTGGTGCCCTTTGAAGAAATTAAGCTGAAAAGGGTACCTTAGAAAATTTGAAATACTAATTAAACAAACTTCTAGACGTTAATCTTAAACTAATGTTATTTCATGTTACTGTATCCAGATAGTTCCCCTCAAGACCCAAGAAATTTTCTACTTAAATCTGCTGGAGCACTAAAGTCATAGATGTAACAACTTATACAACCCCAGTAAGCCCCTGCTGTGAGTACAGAGTAGGAGCCAGGCACCTGGGTGCTCCTAATTCACACACTCCTTTACAGCCCTCTCTATCCTGGAAGGACGTGGCTATGAAGGTTGTCGTGAGGTCTCAATGGATCATGCCAAAATGGTTTGTAGACAGGAATATGTCAGTATAATATGTTTGTGATTTGTGGATGGTGACTGTCCAGGGGGTCTAGATAAGGAGGAGGAGGAAGACAGGTGAGAAGTTCACAATCCCACCTGGAAGTGGTCTACTTGGTGATTGCCTACTCAAGTCATTTTATAAACATTTTTCTTGAGAAAAATCCTGGAAACAGTTTGTTATTTGCTGGTAACTTCTTAGGGGCATTAAATCAGCAGGCCTGTGCTCCTGCTGATCTGACATGATAGATTTGGATAGTTGTTCATATTTTATATTGATATTGAAACATATTGAGCCTCCTCTTCAGTCATCTGGGTTTCATTTGTGTCTAATCTTACATAATTAGATACCAGTGTGCTTTGCTGTTTGTTATGTGAAGAGTGAAAGGGGGAAAATGCTTTATGTGTAGGTTATGAGCAGAGTTGCTTTTGCTAATTTGCTTACACTGACCCCAGGATATCTCATTTATAAGTGCTGTGCTAGGACATTTACTTCACTTACTTTGAAAAGTTGGCTTTGACATTCATGATATGAAAATGTGATGTGATAATCAGCAAGATAGAAGAACTTATGAAAATCAATTATGGTATCATTTAGTAAACTAATTTAAGGAGAAGATTGAGGTTTTATTGGTACTTCAAAATGGAAAGAGTAACTGTCAAATCTAGTCAAATCTATTTTCTATCTAATGATCACAAGAGTCTGTTAAATAATTTGCAAGTATTGCTTTCTCAGCCATTTTCATGGGTTCTTTTATTTTTGAATATTGAGGCTTCCCAGGATGGTATTCTTGTTCCTCTAATTAATTCAACAATTATTTATTGTGTTGTGTCCTATTTTTACTTCTGTCTGAGATAACACATTTCCAGTCTTGACTTTATCGTCTTCAGCTTTGACTGTCACTTCACCTTGTCTTCATCCAGCTCCATGCCATGTTTTCAAAACTTTACCTTTATTTCTAGCTGTCTCCTCTCCACATCTCCATCAGGCACCCTGAATCCCAGACCCAAACTCCTGACCCCAACTGACTGCTTCCCAAATATCACAACCTATATACTTTTAAAGAATGCTATCCTATTCTAAGAATAGGTTTATATTCTTATGTTAGATACTACCTTCTATATACTAAGACTCTAAAGAGTGCCATTGCTAATTGCTTCATGACGTCATTATAGGACTCAAAAGCCAGTGGGTATCAGTATTGTTCCCATTTCCTTTCTATTAGTAAATGTTTAGTAAAACGTTGCAGTAAAGAAAATCACATGAAGTTATGTAACTTTTCAGAAATTAAAAAAACCTACTTAGTAATACTTAATGCTTTTAAGAGTGCAATCAAAAGTTCTCCCACGGTTGGGCACAGTGGTTCACACCTGCAATCCCAGCACTTCAGGAGACCGAAGTGGGAGGATCACGAGGTCAGGAGTTTGAGACCAGCCGAGCCAATATGGTAAAACCCCGTCTCTACTAAAAATACAAAAATTAGCCAGGTGTGGTGGCAAGCGTCTGTAATCCCAGCTACTCAGGAGGCCGAGGCAGAGGAATCACTTGAACCTGGGAGGCGGAGGTTGTAGTGAGCAGAGATTGTGCCACTGCACTCTGGTTTGGGCGACAGTGAGATACTTCCTTAAAAAAAAAAAAAAAAAAAAAGTTTTCCCACTACTGCTGGGGGATTTTCACTTGATGAAATCCCAAGGAAATACTGAATAAAGAAGTAAATAAATGCCTGGCTTGCAGTTCTCCCTTCAAATTAGTATCTGGTGTAACCTAGACATTTTGAAGTTTCATGTTTCTTTTTGGTAAGTGTACATACTTAAAAAAAATGTGCTCAGTTTTCTGTGCTTTACTGAAAGAGTATCCTAGTTGCAGCAAACTCACCAGGTTAATAAATTCAATTTATAAAATTATAGATTTAACTTTGTACTGGAATTTGAAGCTTCGATTTTCCTGAAAATAATGTTTTACCATTCTTTTTTATTTTTGACATTTCCATAGTGATATTTTGCACTGTTGGGAAAAATATTTATATATAAGGCAATGTTACAAGGATCACACTTCTCTTTAGAGACACATTTCTCTGCTCTGGGCCACAGGCTACTCCCCTGATTGTATTTGCAAACTCAGGGTCACACTACCCAGGCTGAGCGCACTGTCAGGATGATCAAAGCTCACAGCAGCCTCCACCTGCTGGGCTCAAGCAGGCCTCCTGCCTCAGCCTCCCAAGCAGCTAGACTTACAGACACATGCCACCACATTTTGCTTTTCACATTTTTTGGAGAGACAGCGTCTTACTATGTTGCCCAGCTTGGTCTCAAGCAATCCTCCTGCCTCAGCCTCCCAAAATGTTGGGATTATAGGCATGAGCCACCGCGCCTGATCCCACTTAACTATTTTTTGATGCCCTTGTTGTTTCTTCCAGAGCTCTGAATTTCTGCCACTTTCTGTTCTCTGGGACATAGTCTGCTCACCTGGTAGGATGGGTGAACTGAGGGTTGTGGTAACATGGAAAGAATTCCTTTTTTTTTTTCTGTGACAGAGTCTCACTCTGTCGCATAGGCTGGAGTGCGATGGCATGATCTTGGCTCACTGCAACCTCTGCCTCCCAGGTTCAAGCAATTCTCCTGCCACAGCCTCTTGAGTAGCTGGGATGACAGGCATACATCAGCAGGCCCTCTTATTGGGCCTGTGCACACCATTGAATTGGAAGCAGAGGATAGTTGGCAAAATAGAGATGAGAGGCCAAAACGTTCACCAAAACAACTCAGGGGATCTGAGCCTGAAATTGGAAACGAGAGACCATTGGTAGGATTTCCTAGGTAGGACTAAAAGGGCAAACAGTTTAAACTGGATTTAAGACAAAAATGATAAATACTTTTGAATGATTCCTGCAAATTTCTAAGGCCCTATTATGTCCCTAACACTTCGCTGAGTAGGTGAGTATGATCTTCACCAGGGTAATGGTTATGGGAATGGAAGGATAACATGGTGAATGTCACGTGGAACAGAAACAGCAGATGCAACCATAGACTACAATGCTCTTTAATGACTTCTTCACTGTTGCTTCTCTTTCGGCCATAACCATATTATATTTTAAAATCTAATGAAACATGCTAATTTTTTCACCTAAATTATCTTACATTTTATTATATTTTAAGTACATTTATTTCTATCATAGGATTTTTTCTTAATAGTTAATAAAGATTTAATCTATAAAACTATAGCTACAGTACTGAGATGTAAAACTTACATCATACATAGAAATAGTGATTTTTTTTTTATTCTCTCTCTCTCTCTCTCGTAGAGGGAGGCAGGTGTTTGATTGGAAGCCCACATCCAGCTGAAAATGGGGTTACACTTTATAAACTAGCTAATAAAGAACAAGATTCTGCTTTGACTTGGTAACGTTAAATAGGGTGTGGGCGTGCCCACTTGATATCTCTTTGCTTTATCTTGACGTGTTGACCCTGGTGGACCTCATCTCTACATTTTACTTTGATACACCACAGCTTATCATAGAATCTCCTTCTTGTAGATTATCCTCATGATGTGAAGCATAGTGAACGCTGTGGTTACCACTTGGCAGGGCTGTTGTGTCATTATTTTTGAGATTTGGGATGCTTTTAGGGACTACAGAAGCTTTAAAAGATCTCTTAGAAGAGATAACGCTTACCTTGATGAAGGTATGAATCTCTTATAAAGAACATTGAGCATTTCTTATTAAGTGTGCAATCTAATATTTTTCAATAATGATGTGCTTCTGAAACCTATTTTGTAATTCTCATATTACGTAAGCAAAAGGTTGTCCACATGTGCACCACTCATTAAAAAATAGAAAACCAAATCAAGATATCTCAGGGACTCTAGAAACAAATAATGTTTAATGTGGAATCAAGGCACAGTCCAATCTGGTTTCCTTCATGAACGTAATAATCCCCTCCTGAGCAGCTGTGTAAGTTGGGACTAGCTTCAAATCCAATTTCTTTTTTTTTTGGAGACGGAGTTTCGCTCTTGTTACCCAGGCTGGAGTGCAATGGCGCGATCTCGGCTCACCGCAACCTCCGCCTCCTGGGTTCAGGCAATTCTCCTGCCTCAGCCTCCTGAGTAGCTGGGATTACAGGCACGCGCCACCATGCCCAGCTAATTTTTTGTATTTTTAGTAGAGACGGGGTTTCACCATGTTGACCAGGATGGTCTCGATCTCTTGACCTTGTTTCACCCGCCTCAGCCTCCCAAAGTGCTGGGATTACAGGCGTGAGCCACCGCGCCCGGCCTCCAATTTCTTAAATAGTTGCAGCAGCATCTTGTCTTGGCATACTTGGTGTGAAAATCTTCAGGCTCAGATCAGTGGCAGAAACTGAAAAGGCACACCGTGCTTTGGGTTGGCCAGCAATTCCTCTGAAGGTATTTAAATATTGGTCCATAAAAATACTTTGAAACATGGTCCTTGGGATTGTATTCGACCCCTAGAATATCCCAAGTGGTCATGTCAAGATAGTAACTATCTCCTGACACCTAAATCTGAATTGCTCTGCTGACAATTATAGTAACAACACTAGCATGTGATAGCTCTTCTATTTAGTCACTCATTGGGAAATGTAAATACCATTGGGGGAAAATAAGTAATGGTGGAATTTGTGATAATTCCTGTGGACAGGCTGGAGTCAGGGGTTCGGACTGCTAATGGCAGTATCAGGACAGCAGACACCCGGAACTAGATAGGAACAATGAGAGGAGGATTGAAATAGGGTCAAAGAAGGGTGAGAAAGGGCTTAGTGGATAAATCCTGCTAAGTTGTTAGTTTCTCTTGGAATAATGGAGAATGCAATCAACCAATATAGTACTAAAAACTGATCTTTAAGATCGAGGTACCAATTATTAAAGCTCCACTAAGTTTTGGCCTTGTTGGTTTATTGTGATGGATTATGGTCATTGCATTTCATTGTGACTGGGGTCTTTGTACCTGAGTGGTGAAGACTGGGCATGTCTGGAACACAGAATAAGGGGGCTGTCGGTACAGAGAAGCTTAGGTAGGGAGCAACAGGTGGTCATCCTGCCGTTTATTAGGGTATGGCACCATGTTTTTAGATTTTAGGAAATAATTGGTGTGTAAAAAAGATAGTTGATATCAGGAAGTGTAGAAAACCTCTCTGTAGGGACAATTAATTTAGGGACATGAGCCTGATACATTTACCTATAAGCCAAAATGTAGAAGGTGGTTCTGGAAAATGAGTCACACACACAAAAAAAGTGAGAAAAGAAGACAAGACGTCAGGTGCAGTGGCTCATGCCCAGAGTCCCAGCATTTTGTGTGGGTGAGGCGGTGGAGCACCTGAGCCCAGGAGTTCAAGACCAGCCTGGGCAACTTAGTAAGACTCTGCCACACACAAAATGATATTATTTTTAAATTTTAAAAAAGAAGACAATAGACCAGAAAATGCAAATGGGAAACTAGGCTGCTGGTCTTGGACAATATGCAAGTATCTCATATAGGAGAAATGCTAGAATTAAGGGCAAGGCGACTCTACATTCAGGTGTTCAGTCATTCCAGTTTGGAACTGAGAGGACTATAAAGCGTGTTTATCATTAAAGAGACATTTTCTTCGGTCTCTGTTAGTCACAGTATCACTCGACATTTATTAAATGAATTATTTTTGTCAGGGAACAGGTCTGAGTGCTCCGTTGTTCTTCAGCCAATTAACAAACATATCCTTTGTACTAGAGCTAAAATAGTAAACCCCAGAATTGTACCTCATTAAATAAATTCTTAATCTTTGTCTGGAAACCTGCAGTATTAGCCCAAATGTCTTGATGGTTAAACTCCACCAAGACCTTGGTCTTCCTGGAATGACTGAAATGACATTTACACTTTGTTTGTAAGGCAGACATTACTCTGGGTGGTATTTCATTTTGACAGTCTTTTGATTACTTAGTGCTCTTGGTGTTGACAGTTAAATTCAGAAACCAGCAAATTAAATTAAAAATTAAAATAAATTTATTTTATTTTAAAAATATTAAAAAAATTAATAAAAAATTAAAATAAATTTAATCTAAAATTATTTTAGATTAAATGGAAAAATAATCTAAAAATGGAGTCTCCCCATAGTGATTATTAACTAATGGATGCATTGTCAAGTTCTAAACTATTATATAAAATGCGCATCATTATTTGCTGCTGAATAGATCTGAAGTGGAAAAAATGGGAAAGGCAGCTTATAATTGGAAAAGTTATTAGAACTGCTGGTTTCCGATAAGTTAAGCAAAAGTAAGACAAAAGAAAAAGGCAAGCAATAACACAGTCATTACCTAAATTGGAGTTTGTTTGCATCTTTTCTGTGCCATTCTAAGTAAGGTCTTAGACAATTGTACTTTTCATCAGTATCTACTAAGATGTTTTAATACCTTTTGTCCCCATAAAAGGTCGGAGGGTGAGTTGACATTTCCATTGTTTCATTTCTCATACAGAAATTCCAATATTTCTCTACATTTGAGGAGAACTGCATCTGCAAGTTGAGAGTGTAGGAATTAACGGATCTATAGTTTACATAACTGTCTGCAAACCAAGAGACTGACTTCGTTCACATGCAGGAGAAGGGTGGACAAAAGCAACTGTTAGCACATTTTGGAAAGGTCCATGGACATACGCAATGTAAATGTTAAGTCGTTTCTGACCTGATAAAATAAGGCACTGAAGATTCTTTCAAATAAATCCTTGGAGGAGACTGGGAAAGCCCTTCTCCGGTGCTTAATGCTTTTGCCAATTTTGTATAGTTGTAGCTAATAATTATAAATGAAACAAAATTCTGCTTCAAACCTTGCTGTGACCAATTTGTTATAAAGCTGTTTGTGTGTAAGAATCCACATACTTCTTATCAGCTGAACTATTACCTCAATTACCAAGCGCAGATGTGAAGGATTTAAAAATCTTTGATAGCAACTAAATGTTTAGGACAAATTAAAATAAAATTCCAAATATATAATTTATGTTTTAAGCATGCAGTATTATTTGAACTGAATTTATACTTAGAAAGGAGACAGACCACATATTAATTTTCAAAATGTACATAATATGTATCTTTTCTCAAATGCTTCAGTTGCCATAACAAAGTTCAGTGTCAAGAGGTCATCTAATGTTGTTTGTCATTAAAGACAGTTTGAATACATGTTCTTTTTTTTTTTTTTTTTTTTTTTTGAGATGGTTTCACTTCTCAGCTCACTGCAACCTCCACCTCCCAGGTTGAAGCAATTCTCGTGCCTCAGCCTCCTGAGTAGCCGAGATTATAGGCACCTGCCACCATGCCCAGCTGATTTTTTGTATTTTAGCAGAGATGGCGTTTCACCATGTTGCCCAGGCTGGTCTCAACCTCCTGAGTTCAGGCAGTCTGCCCATCTCAGCCTCCCAAAGTGCTAGGATTACAAGTGTGAGCCACCACATTCGGCCAAAATACATGCATGTTCTTGATGCATACATATGTAGAGAAAACTTTTTTTTTCCTTGTAGTGTTTACGAATTTTTCACGGTGAGAGAGATGGACTCTCCTGGAAGCCAGTATGTCTGAGGCCAGAACCAGTGATACTTCTTTACCCTGCCCATGAGAACTTCGAACGTAAGTGGGGAATTTGGATGACACTCTGATGTTCTGAGAGTGCATACTTTCACTATTTTGTTCTGGTTAGAGAAGAGAAAAATATAAGAAGGGAATTATTAAAAGTTGATTAATCTTATGACCCAGGCCTTATTTTTAAGTTTACAAGGGGCTCAGAAGTGGCAGATACTCAAGCATTTTCACATAGTCAACAGATACGGGAGAAGAAACAAAATGCTCATTTCACTCTAGGAGCTCAAGTAGCGTCTTTTCCAGTGAATCTCAGTGCTGAGTGAATTTCTCTGTCTGGCAGTGAGTACATTGGCTTTTCCTGTGCACAGGCCCTTGGGCTGTGGGGTAGAAGGAACAAGGTCTGCAATTTAATCAAGTCTGACATTTTAATAAACGTATTTATAAATAAGGATAAAATACCAATTTTAATTTAAAAGAGCCGCCTATCCTGAACATTTGTATTTGGTTGTGCAAAGTATTTATTACTGCGTGATGGTTTTATGGATTTAATTTATAGTGAAATAACAAAGCTTATTTTATTTCATTTAATAGTGAATTACAAACGTCTGAGGTAATCGTTCTTACATCAAAATATTTGAAGTGAATTTACAATAGTTGTCTTCGCTCGTGTGTGATGATAGCAGTTGTGTGTTTGAGGAATAATCTGATGATTGTATAACTTGTCTTTCATCATAGACTCTCCCGATAGGGTATTAAAATAAATATTTCCTATTCAAGTGTGTTACAGTTTGCAAAGGGACGCTTCTCTTTGTAGTGTCACAAATGCAAAATTGATACCAATTTCTCTAAATAAATAATTATGAGAACATCGAATCTGGAGGAAAAAAACTGCCAGTAACCTCCATTTATGTAAGCGCCAATGAAGTCAAAACCGCAAAGGTCACATCAAAGTGTCTGTGAAGAAAAACTGCTGCTGGGATAAGATTTTTCCGGCTCTTTAAAGTGCCTTGTGACACGGAACGCTGGAAATAATAAATCCAGACTATTTTGCTGGAAAGTGCTTACTTTATTGAAGACTCTGTAGAAACGCTTAGAAAATGAAAATCTTAAGATAAATACTTTTCTTCATTTTAGCATTAGCATAATATTTTAACTCCTTGAAGGCTAGATATACCCAAAATTAGTTGAGTGAACCTTCACTCATCAGAGAAAATTTGAGAAAGAATAGAAGAGAATTGAAATCCACAAACATTCATTCGAGTCTTTCTTCACCCAGTTATTTTACTTGGGCTCTTTTGTGTGCAATATGTGTTTCAGATTTTATAGTTTTCAAAGTCCATCTACGTTTATTGTCTTATTTAATGCTTACCGAATAAAGTAGCTTATGAGGTGTCTGCTCTTAGTAATTGCAGTCACAGTTTTTGAGTACTGGGAGTCAGGCACCAGGCCCAGCGTGTCGTGTGCTGTCTCTGGGTCTTTCCAGAACCACTCAGCTTCGTTGTCATGACCCTGCTTTGGTGATGAGGAAAATGCCTGAAGCTGATTGTGGGTCCTTCTTCAGGAGTCACAGAATTAGTATGCATCAGACAAAATGCAAAAGCGCATCCCATCCTGTTCTGTTGCTGTATATTTTAAATTGCTTGCTCTTTTACAGTGAGGTCTAAGAGTATTAAAGAACACGCATATACTACTGGGTTACCATAGGTCACACAAAGATAAACAAGACATTTTACAATATAATAGAGGCAGACATTTCATACACAGCTGTAATAAAAAGAATGTTTTGAATAAATGGGGGAGTATATAAAATACTAGGGATGTATTAAATAGGAAGCAATTAATTTGTGCTGGAAGAAATAAGAAAGACCAGTTGAGGCCCTGCAGGGTAAGCTGGGACCTGAAGGGTGAATAGGACTTTGTCAAGGAGAGAAGTCAAATATGATGAATACAAAGGAAGATATAAGACTGGAAGGGAACATGGGGAGGGGAATGTGGAAATCCACTGGATGATACAATCAGGATTATATTAGTTCAGTGTAGAAGTAATTGAAAGTACGGCAAACACCGGGATTACTTTTCCACCAACCTAATAACTAACAAACAAATACAAAATGTATGACATAAAAAAAAATTTAAAAGACCAGAGAATATTGTTTCTTAGTGGCCCAGAAGAATGAGATGAACTAAGAGAGTGGGAGTAGAAAAGGAAGAGCGTCTCCCTCGAGTAAAGAGATTGGATTTGATAGTTGTTTACCTGTAGGGGCAGAGATGGTAAAAGAAAGAACAGAGATGCTACTGAGGTCTCCGGCAGCAACGACAGAGAAGAGAGAAGGGTGGGCAGATCAACAGCGTGACAGATGATGATTTCCTTTTGCGCAGTGGGCCACTGGATTTGGCAACAATGAGCTTGTTGACATTGGAGGAACGATAATGAATGGTAATCCAATTGTAATGTTGAAGAAAACGTGAAAATTGGAGAAGTTGAACCATGCAGATGTGAAACACTTTTTTTGTCTTCCAAATTGTGTCTAACGTGGCAGAGGGGCAGAGGAGAAAGAATGAATACATGGGTAATGCTAGCTGGTCTAATAATGATGTTGCTGAGAATGGATAAGAGTGGTTGCACTCATACCGGGTGCCAGGTGTTACCTATTTTCTCATTTACCTTCTTAGCACCCCCCATGATTTTCTTTCTACTAATGAAGGGAAAATATATATAGAACTTAACAGAGAGTGGTCAGCCCTGTGGCAGAGAAGTTTCAGGACTCAGGCATCTGAGCTTGGGATGAGAAAATGGATTCACACTAGGAGCCAGAATGGAAACAGAATGGCATCAATGTTTCATAGCACTTTGCACATGCCTCTGTTGCAGGTGGACTGTGTAGCCACCATCTAAGGTGTGGCATGGAGGCAGAAGTTTGGCAATCATCTTTCAATGCCCCTTCATTAGAAAAGGAGACTTCATAAGGTGGATTTCTCTTTTCAGGACTGTTGTGACAATATGGTTAACAATAGAAGATTTAATGCACCAGCAAGCTAATGTTTATAAAAGTGGTTAGAATGCTGTTTCAAGAATAATGCTTATTAAGAAGTCAAATAATATTAGCTATTGTTATTACTATCATCATCCATCCATCAGGCCAATCAATATGAATGCTATGTACTCAGCAGTGGTGAATCCAGAGATAAAAGACATAGAATCTGCCATGAAGGAATAGCATAGTGGGAAATGAAGGCAAAGCTGCCAACTACAAAAGGCACTGGCCCATTTAAAAATAGAAGAGATTGAATTGATTATGACATCTTGAATGGCGCGCACTTTCTAAACCTTCAAGAAAGAACAAATAACAAAGACAAATAGAGTTGAATGTGTTCATATTTAGAACTCTTAATAAGAAATCAAATTAGGAGCCAAATAAGCTGTGAGTATGATTTGCAGCGAACTATAGGGAACATATATTAGAGTTTTCAGTAGGTAATCATATCAATTAATATCCTAAGAAATCGGTAAGCACCTCATAGATTGGTGATCAATGCATGTGATCATTACTAAATAGCAATGAAAATGTCTAAAGAAAACAAAAACATTACAACTTAGAAATGCAAATTAAATCCATCAGGAGCTACCTTTTCACTTGGCAAATAAGACAGATTTTTGATATTTAGTGACTGTCAATTTGCAGTGAAATGGGTTAGCTCATGCATGATCAACAAGAATATAAATGGTGCAATCCATTGAAAAAACAACTTATCGATGTGAAAGTCTACATTTGAGGCCCTGTACTACTGAAATAATATTAAGTATGATGAAGGCAATGTGCATTTTTATTTCAGCACTATTTGAAGTGGTGGAAAGTTGGTGCAATCAAAATATCCATTTAGAAGTGGGGAGTGGCTAGGTAAACAGTGGTTCTAAGGGAACATTTTGAAGGAGGTTAGTAATGTTTATTTAGCAGCATGGAAAATATTCACAAAATATCGTTAAAGAAACAAAGCAGGATGCAAAAACTATTTAAAATAGATAAATAATGATATTCAGAATAAAAGGATTTTGTTACCGTTAATGATTATCTTTGAGTAACAGGCCTCTAGGCAATTTTTGTTTCTTTCAGTTTTTCAGTACTTTGCAAATATTATTTAATTGGAATCTAATTCATGATCATGGATACCTGCAATCAGTATCATCACCAACTCAAATTTCATTAGCATTTTCAAATATTCTCTAAAGTATTTAATCTTGTTTTTTTCAGAATAATTTGTAAGATAGGGCTGGCAGTATATTTTTCTGTTAGACATAAGAAAATGAGGATTCATGACAGCTCAGTATTAAAAATATTGTTTTAGAAGAACATCTTAAGAAACTTTGTAAGAAAAAAATACAGGAAGAGAGGATTAAGTAAAGTCACCTTTACAAGTTTGTCTCTATGTATATTTTCTTACACTATCTCAAGAATTTTGGGAGAGAGAGAATGGCAGGAAGGAAAGTTCTGGAAGAAAGGAAATTGCATGTATTTTTTTCTTGAAAAGCACCTGGGTACCAAGAACACAAACAGAAATATCTAGAAACTTTGATACCAGACCAGAAGTTTTTAGTTCAGGTAGGTAAAGAGAGCCATTACATTAGAATACATTTATTGAGAGGGCATCACTGGAGTTGACATTATGAATTGGGGCATTTTTCTTAGCATCCATGTCCCTTTTAATAACTTCCTATTTTTTCTCTGGGTTTGATATATCATCATTCAATGCCAGAACCACCGAGCCACACTGTTGCGAATAAACTCAATCTAGCAGTTTGTCCGCAACAAAACAAGCAGTTCAGGTTAGACAGACACGGATTCCAGTCTGGGTTCTACCATTTCATGATGACATGATGATGTTGGACAAATTATTCAAGCTCTTCCAACCTCATTGTTCTCATGATTAAACTGCAGACCATGGCTTATAAAGTGGTTTTTGGGGAGTAAATGAGACAGCACGGGAAAGGCCTAGCACATAGTGACCACATAATAACGATGGCAACATTAATAGTAAACAACATAGTAAATGCTCAATGAATCTCTCTTTTCTAAATCTGCCTCCATTAGGATATCAATTGTTGGGTCTGTAAGGGAGATACAATGTTTCTATAAAATTCACTTTCTAGTTTGGAGGAGTTTTAGTCAATGATTAATGAGATTGTTAACTTTAAAATGATTATATATAAAGTAGCATGTGCTTATTAAACTATTAATATGTTAGGTTGGAGTCTAGAGTAGATTCCATTCAATAATTGTTCAGATTGAATGTGCCAAGTTACTGAGGAATGACATGTAGTATTTATTATGAGGTTTGGGGAAAGATAATTGATTTTTTTTTCTTTTTTTTTTTTTTTTTTTTTTGTGAGATGGAGTCTCACTCTGTCACCAGGCTGGAGTGCAGTGGTGCGATCTCGGCTCACTGCAACCTCCGCCTCCCAGGTTCAAGCAATTCCCCTGCCTCAGCCTCCTGAGTAGCTGGGACTACAAGCACATGCCACCACACCCAGCTAATTTTTGTATTTTTAGTAGAGACGGGGTTTCACCATGTTGGCCAGGATGGACTTGATCTCTTGACCTCGTGATCCGCCTGCCTTGGCCTCCCAAAGTGCTGGGATTACAGGCATGAGCCACTGCACCCGGCCGATAATTGATTTTTTTAAACATGAACACTCTATCAAGTTTGTAATAGATCTGAGCTCTATTTTATCTTATATAAGAAAAGGTTCCCCAAGTTGTCTAAAAACTGAAATAGTTTCTTATAAACATTTAAAATAATATATTAACAGATTTCTCTCCTCGTGACTAAAATATTACTGTAGGCAGTAGTTACAAGGCAATTTAAAAGGGACAGAACTATTGATAATAATCATTACTATAAAGCACCCAATAGTTTTTTGTTTTTGTTTTTTTGGTTTTTTTTTTTTTCAATCTTAAAATCAGGTACAGCATGAAAACAGAGACTAGAGGATGCACTATATACAGAAAGTTTAAATACCGTGGTCTGAAGTCTTTAATATCAAAAAGTATGAAGTTGTGGAATATCAGATATTTCTTCAACTAGAGAATGAATACCTAGCCTTCTATTTGATTTTAACACAACGGCTCTGTTTATTATAACCGTTTGTTACCATAAAAGTATAAACTGAAAGGTAGCAATGATGGGTGAGTGTAATATATTACATTAAATAAACTTGTCCTGTGCGCAGAACATGGAAAACTCTGTTTACATTACAGTAAGCTGTTTTCTGCTGCATTTACAATTCTGCTGTGCAAATAAATTAAGGGGGCTTATGACAGCTCAATTTAGTTTGTCTGGTCAAACCCCAAAGACATTATTACTATAATTTTAGTATATTTAACTCTATATAGGCATTTAGTAATGCAAAAATCAAGCAAGTTTTTTTTAAAGGAAAGCATGTTTTAGCTGATCATTTAATAAAAGAACAAAAGACAATTACTAGATTAAAAACTGCAACAATCCAATCCAACACTCATTAAACTTGCAAAGGAGGTGACATAAAGGTCAATTTAAGAGCTTGTAGGAGACTTTAAAAATGGAAAGGTGGGTACTATTTAGAAAATGATTTTTTATACTCTATTTCATTAATCGATCTAGGTAGCAACTTTGGTTTGGACCAAAAGTAAAAGTGCTAAGAGGTGAAATTTGCAGATGGTTCCAAATTCTCTTTTGTATTAAGTAGAATAGATGCTACTAAGATGAAAATTAGTTATTTATATTATTTACTATACTTAAGATCTGATTTTCTCAGCTTTCTATTTAGGATGAATTGTCACTTTCTGGTGTGTGTGTGTGTGTATGCATGTTGTGAGTGTGTATAAAATTGCATCATAGGGGCACTATAGCAAAGTGAAGTGGAAAGAGACATAGGTTTGGAAGAAGACCTAAATTCAAGTCCCTGCATGTTAGGAAGGTGATCACTTAAGCAATGTGAATTGCTTAAGTGGGGGTAGAGTTCAGGCTTTCAAATTATGTTGTCTTAATTTAGAATTATATGGGTGCCCTGGACCAGTTGACAACATAAGAATTGATACCACTGTCTTCAGCATCTCATGGCTGTTTTTGCACATTATTGCCTTTGCCCTTTCTCCTCCCTGTGAGAGTCTTGTTATCCTTCTATGCTCATTTCAAGCATTCCTTCTAAAGTTTTTCTCCGAAGCATTTTTAGTTATCTCTTGCTTTAAAAATATTATTTGTTGATTGTAAATATAACATAAGAACCTTGTGGAAAAATACACAAATACAAAGGTGAAAATAAATATCTTAACTCCTTGAATTAGGAATAAATATCAATAGCATTTTGCTATATTTCCTTCCAGTTTTATTTTCTGAAAATTCATATTTCCCCTCCAAAGAACAAACAATAGTAACAACAAAACCAACTTAGGAATTTATTTGTATACTTTTATATTCTCTCTCAACGTTAAATCATGTCCGTGTTTTCATATCTTTATTCTTAGGAAACACGATTTTCAGATCTTCATAGTTCATCACAGATTTATAGCATAATTAATGTAAAAGCTCCTCTTTTTTTGGCCATTGGGCTTCTTAAAATATTATAAGCAAAGCATGAAAACATTCTTATAAATTATTCTTGTGCACATCTAATACTATTTCTGCAGGACAAATTCCTGGAATTCCTGGGCAGGTACATTTTTTATACTTTTGAAATGCATTGCCAAATGGGTCCCTAGAGAAATTGCATCATTCTGCACTCCTGCTAGCTCTAGGCAGTAATGGCCATGTTCACTGTGACTCTTCGTGCAAGGGCAGGGTCATCACACTACATTTTAACAATTTATTTACCTGTCTTTCTCTGGCCACTAGACTACAAACACCTATGAGGCAAGAGCTGTATCTTACTCATTTTTAATACTAGAGTCTAGCATGGAGCCTGCCCATAAGTGCTGAGCTAAAATTTGTAGAATGAATTATCGTTTTCTAGTTTGTGTCTATTCTTTTTATCTTATTTTTCTATATGTTGCTTCTTGTCAGTGACATTAAACAATATGAAATACTGCCATTTCTGCTACATCATTAAATAACCCTGTGATTTCAGTATGTTAATTTTAGGACTGGCTTTGATTTAGTCTGGACGGATGATTTCCTTTACGACAACGTTAGCAGTAGAGAGAATAAATATGGTTTTGAAAAGTAAGTTTGTATTTACTCTACTTTCAAAAGTAAGTAGTTGGAAATTTTTAGAAAAAAATTAATGATTCTAGGTATAAAAACACCTTTATAAAAAAAAGCAGGACAGACTTTCTTGGCAATGCATGAGGGTCCCATGCTGGTTAAAGTAGGTGTTTCATATAACTCAGGTTTGCAAATGCTCACACTGGTTATATATTCAGTTCGTATTATTTGAAACTGTAAGATATTAATAACTTTGGTTGGTTAGGTATCCTTAAATTTTTAAAATCATTCTTCTCAACCACTATTGAGGTATGACTTACAAAACAGAATATTTGTAGATCTGATCCTAAAAATTACATTATAGTGATGAACTAATACATAAAATCAGTGTTCAAGGAGCAGGATCAGTTTTAAATTTGAGTATCATCTATTAGAGTCCCAGTAAATGCCTACTGATGTCCAGGCATGGTGGCTTGTACCTGTAATGCCAGCACTTTGGGAGGCCAAGACAGAAGAATCACTTGAGCCCAGGAGTTTAAGGCTGACACGAGCTACGATCATGACGTTCCACTCCAGCCTGCACAACACAGTGAGACCTCCGTCTCTACAAAAAAAAAAAAAAAAAGTTAAAAACTTAGCCAGGTGTGGTGGCATGCATCTGTAGTCCTAGCAACTCAGGAGGCTGAGATAGGAGGATCACTTGAACTCAGGGATTGGAGGCTGAAGTGGACTGCGGTCGTGCCACTGCACACGAGGCTGGAGTACGACCTGTTCCTAAAACAAATCCGAATGATAAGAAATGCTCAGTGAACCAAGTTCACCATAATAGTCTGAATTTGAAGTAAATTAAAGCAGCTTATCTTTTATAATTCCATGGAATTAAAATTTTAAATTTTGTCAGACAACACCAAGAGTTATTGCCAAAAATTAGTATTTAGGCAAGAAGAGAAGGATCAGGCCAAGAATATGGAGAGCTGGCATCGCAGGGTGTTGAGAGGACAGGCTCAGGGGCTAAGAGTGTGGATTCGGAACCTAAGGTTTGGCATGGAGGGGCCACTTCAGCTCTTGTGCCTCAGTTTCCCCATCGGCATACCAGGAATAATAGTAGTACTCACTCCACTGGTACCATATAGATTAGATACATTCACACATGTAGAGCACTTGAAACCGTCTGGAATGTATTTTGTTTAATCAGATTTTCAACTAAATATGGATTTCAAACTTCAATAAGATATTTTTAATAAATTTAACTTAATAACCAGTAGGGAAACATCCAGCCAAAGATGGGAAGAAATTTAAAAACACATCTTAACACAGAAATATTATTGAATGCAACATAGATAAGTAATTAAAAATGTACATATACATAAAATGTGTGATCTCGTTTTTCTAAATTCTATTGTCTTTTATAATAGATTATTTTAGAATACTTATTTCATTATATTTTTAAATAGTTACTAATTTGATTAAAATGCAATATATTTTTAAATTAAAAAGGGACTTTACACAGATTATGCTGTATCTATAGTTCTTCTTGCGTTATGTAACATTGCTGCTTATATATACTGTCCATAAAATATTATGTGCATCCTTCAAAAAATGGTGTTTATCCATTTCTTATAACTATGTAATGTATGCTGATATCCTATTGTTATAATTCAAGTACTTTATATATCAACCTCATTTAGGCCGCATGAAAGTAAAGCTATTCACATGTTGAAAGAGTTGTGAATATTTACTGACTGAATTATTTTTAACTTTAGGTTGGGTTCCCACTCATGTAACAGAAATCACCCGCCCTATGTAGATGCCAATTCTAATTTGTATCTATAAGAAGTTTATATTATTTATTATGAAACAATTAACAGTTACTCTCATTACCCAACCACAAGTATCTACAGCAATAAGTGGCTGGTGACAGTTCCAGGAGGTTGAGACTGTAATGAGAAAAAGATCTCAGGAATTCTGGAAATTAATTGCTTCGTTAAGCCCAGATTTTAAAGGTGGTTTTCAGTTTTAAAAAGTCTCTCCCTGAATAACCATCAAGCAGGATTCTAAGTATGTTCTATTACTTCCAATATGAATTTTCACTGCAACCAACATATTTCATCAAGTTGTAAGCTTAGTGTAATAATGTAGGATCCATCCGAATCTATTGCTTGATGTCTCCAAACAAAGAATTAATGAATGTGTCAAATTCATTACCCAAAGGGAGTATAACTGGTAGCAGAACTGTAGATTAATATCTGACAGTTATATTTAAAAAGAAACTCATTCCTATTCCAGAAAGCAGTGAAAGTGAAAAAGATAAAACATACTCTTTCTGTATTTAGGCTTGCTTCTAATTAAACGCTGGGGAATGAGACGAGAGACTAGGAGAGACTAGACCTTTCGGCTCAGAAGCTCTTCAGACTTCAAGCTCAGTATGCTGTCTTGAAGATAATTTGAACTCTCTGTTATATTTCACTTTTATTTATGAGACATATGGGAGAGTAAAACTTTAAACTAGTCATCCTTTATTCCTATCTTACAATGCTTATCAATGCAAAATAATAGCTAATTCCAAATAACAAATGGAAATGGATTTGTTGCTATCTTGTGTGTTGTAGCAAAAGCTAAGCTGAAATGCCTATTTTTAGAAATTGATTGATTTCTTTACATGTGGTTTCATCTAAATAGCAAGCCAGTGTCTACAAACTCATCTATGATATTTTAAATACATGGCTACACCTTTGTACAGTTGTGCATGAGACTGTTGTGCAAATACATTCTCTGTCTTGTTAGAAACAAGACGCTGCGTCCTTGTATCGTCACACCATTAACCTGAACCTATTCCAAAATGAATGAACAAGCTTAGCTATTAAAAACGGAAGGGAGCACATAGAGATATATTATGCATTCTACTAGGCATTAATTAGGTATTCTATTAGACAATCTTAGCTACTGCAAATATTCTAAAAGTTTTATTTTCATGAGCAAATATGTCTGTTGAGCAGCAGACCCCAAGGGGAGGGGAGTGTGAGTGGATGGAGAGGGCCTCAAAACCACAACACGGGTGGCACCCGGTGAAGGGAGGGGGGAGGAGTGAAGGATGGGAGGGCCTCCGACTGCAGTGCAGTTAGGAGAAAGTCTTAGCCAGGTTGATGGGAAGTGTATAATACTAGGAAAAAGAATACTATGCAGCCATAAAAAACAATGAGTTCGTGTCCTTTGTAGGGACATGGATGAACTTGGAAATCATAATTCTCAGCAAACTGACACAAGAACAGAAAACCAAACACCACATGTTCTCACTCATAAGTGGGTGGTGAACAATGAGAACACATGGACACAGGGAGGCGAACATCACACACTGGGGTATGTTGGGAGTTGGGGACTAGGGGAGGGACTGCAGGGGGCAGGGAGTTTGGGGAGGGATAACACTGGGAGAAATGCCTGGTGTAGGTGATGGGGTCATGGAGGCAGCAAACCACCATGGCATGTGTGTACCTATGCAACAGTCCTGCAAGATCTGCACATGTACCCCAGAACTTAGAGTACAATAAAAAAATAAATAAAAATAAGTAAACTAATGGTTTTATCCTGCTGTACTCTCAACAAACACATTCCTTAAATGTGTAGGGAGTTTTCCCCAAGCACCAAGCAGTTCTCTAGAGGACTCCGACTGGGGGGCCTACAATTCAACTCAATTCTGACACGGTCCACCTGGAGCTAGTGGCGGGTCCCACAGATGAAGGGCTCAGTCTCACAAGACTGTCCCTCCATTCCAATCCCAATAGTAAGTCTGAGCTTCTGGAGCTTCTGGTAAATATACATTGGGGGTTCCCAGGACCTGCTTTTTGAGGTTATTTGCTAGATTGGCTCATGGGACTCATGGAAATGCTTTGTTTATGTTTACCCATTTTTTAAAATGAAACATGAACAGCCATTTTGTTACAGTTACCTACATTACTCAGGACATAACATGCGCTACAGGTTTATAGCCTAGGAACAATAGGTTGTATAGCATGTAGCCTCAGTGTGTGATAGGCTACACCATCTAGGTTTGTGTATGTCCACTCTACGATGTTGACACAGTGACAGAATCACCTCAGGAGGCATTTCTCAGAATATATCCCGATCATTAGTGATGTGTGACTGTATGTATTTCTTATGTCATGGGAAGTCTCCACACCAAATGGTGGACAGGAACAGCCTGATCAGGGTCCCCTGTCCTGTTCCCTGGCTGAGGGCATTTGGAACTGGGGCTGTGGAGGAGAGTGTGGTCAGGCATGAACACCACACTGGATCAAAAAGTACAACACTTGAGGCTCTCAGACAACTGCCCTTCCCAGAGCAGGTTTTATTGAAGAGAGCTCTGAGCAGAAACCATTATAGCCATTTTACTGACCCATCTATAAAAATTAAACCAGCTGGATGTGGTGGCTCATGCCTGTAATCCCAACACTTTGGGAAGCCGAGGAAGGTGGATCACAAGGTCAGGATTTCAAGACCAGCCTGGACAAGATGGTGAAATCCCGTCTCTACTAAAAGTATAAAAATTAGCTGGGCGGGGTAGCATGTGCCTGTAATCCCAGCTACTTGGGAGGCTGGAGCAGGGAATTGCTTAAACCCAGGAGCTGGAGGTTGAAGTGAGCCAAGATCTCATCAGGGCACTCTAGCATGGGTGACAGAGTGAAACCCCATCTCAAAAAAAAAAAAAAAAAAATTAAAAATTCTTCCACGGGAGCAGCAATTGAAAGTTTATCTATCTCTAACCTCTTTACTATCTGCTTGAAGATGTGCATCTCCATTTTGTGGTCAGGTGTCTTAAGCCTCAGCCATTTCAGTTCTGAGGGCAAGATACATGAAACAGCTTGCTGCTGTCATTCCCCGGAAACGCTCAGCCAGATGCATCTTTGACGTTTGCGTCATCCTTTCTCAGGTCAAACCAGTGAAGCCATGGGGATCTATGCTGAGGTCCCTGCTGGCCCCTTTCTTTGTATGACCACAGGCAGGTCACTTACCTCTGTAAGCCTCTGTTTTCTCAACTGTGAACCTGGAATAATAATAGATACAGGTGCTGACAGTGAGGATTTGATGAAAGAACACATACAAACCTCTCAATATGCATATGCTAAGCAATCTAAGATATTAGCGGTTTTTATTGGGATTGTAATTTTTTAATGTCTTTGTGTTATCTGTACAGTTTACATTCCAGGAGAAAACAGGTTGTTATATGTATTTCTTTACCTGTGTTGACAGGCTTTATTTTGAGAGCTCTAATTATATCCTTCAATTTAGTAAGTATAGTATAAATGATATCAGAGCCTATAAAACACCAGATTACATACTTTCTTGTCTAGTGCTGTAGATTTTAAAGTTGGGGTTTTGTCTATTTGCAAGCAAGGCCATAGTTCCAAAATGGGTACTAGGTTTTCATATTTCTGAAGAACAAAAATAAACGTTGAGGGCTTTGGAGTAAAAGTAAGTAAAACATTAAGTAAAAGCAAGCAAGTTACCTGTTTAGACTGAGGCCAACACACCGATGCTTCAGAAGTGTGCAGTTTCATAATCAAGAAGTGATACATTTGCTACTTTTGTTTCCCTGTGAAAAACACTCATCATAAAATTATAAACTGCTTAAGAATGGTTTTGATGGATATGAGAAAAATTAAAGTGGTTTCAGAAGGAGATTATAAGCTAAATTAAAGGATGGGATCAAATATGGTTTAGGATGTGGCTCTAAACCAAGTAATTTGTGAAGTGGTTTCATCACCTGTTTCTGTCGATGAAAGAAATTGTTTCTTACGAGAGGGTACAAATTTGTGGGTTTCAATTCAATATCAGTTATGCCACACTTGTGTTGTCCAGGAATGTGCCTGCCACAGTGATAGCTGAAGATTTGTAGCTCCAGAAAAAGTGTTCTCAAGAAGCTTACATTATAGTTGGGAAAAGAAAGGAAAAGAATAGAACAGGTGACACAGGAGACTACATAAGAAAAGGACAGAATGTATACTATGTTAGGTGGTCGCAAACGTTACCGAGAAAAATGAAACCGAGAAGGTCTTGTTTTTAACGTGAAGGGGTCACCAGAAACTTTTATCTGCTAATTATCTACTTCATAATCAACAGATGTGACTTTGTTTCCAGGCATACTCAAGCCACTGGATACAAAAGCCCGTATTTTGAAGATGACTGGCTCCTGTGTTTCGGGAAGTGGTGGGTGTCTAGGAAGCAGAGCTAAATGTGTGATCAGGGCTGTATTGGTGTGGTTTCAACTAAGAAATAGAGCAGATTGCAGATAAAAAGAAATATATTGCTTATTCCAAAATGGAAGTCCCTACTATCTTAGTACTAAACTGGTAAATTTAAATGCTGAGTATATTTAAAACCGATGTAGGAATGAAGGTCTATAGATAAAGTGAAGCGTAATAATTAAGATAATAAGGCATATTATGTCTAAATCCCATAAGGTGTCATAAATGTACAAACTTTATAATCCAAAGCATTTGATTCTTGAATGCATTTTGAAGGAATTTTCAAACTTCATAAATCTTTGATTTAAAAGATACTTCTTTTTAGCCTGCATTAGTTTTAACTGTACAAAATCCTCATCAGAAACATTAAGAAAATTAACTCGATATTGTTATGGACATAATGACCACAGACTCAAAATTCTGAAATAGAACTCTGTACTTTGCTGCTCATCTGAATGCAGAAAGAAGACATGGGAGAAGCCCTGTCAGGGTGTAACTTGTCCGGCTACTTCCACCTTAGATGTACAGGTCTTGCTTACTCCCTTTGTACTGAAATGGCCCATCGTGTTGAACAAAGCTGAAGGGGTCTCTTGAAAAGAATTGTTTTCTGTAATTAGGGCTGTAATTAGGGCTCATTCCCAACCACTACCTGCTCTTCTCCCCAGGTGGTCAAGGTTTCCAGATTTCTTGTGACACAGGGAAGAGTGGGACTGGAGGTTTTGTAACATAGGCCAGTGGCTAGAATAATATTTGCAAAGAAGTATCATGGAGTTTAAGTATCATCTTGACTCTGGAGTCCTTTTTGTCCCCAAAACTAAATGAAAAATCAAGTACCTATTTTCAAATAAATGTCATGATTAAAACCAAGGAAAAAATATTAAAAATCATTTATATTCATTTTGCTACATTTTCTACTTATATTTTAACAAAATATGGCTGAAAATACATTGGATTTAAAAGTAACTGTAAGAACATATTTAATCTTCTTAAATTTCCTTATACCCTGTGTAAGGGAATCTTCAAAGGAATCTATATTATTATTATTTACATTTCCTTTGATTTTCATATTAATATCATCCTTAGAATCCTTATTTTGCTTTAAGCACTAGTTTGTAAGAGGAATGGTTATAAGGAGAAAAGTCAGTTTCACTGAATGCTTCAATTAAGATTGATAATTATACTTGAATGAAAGCAACATTCACTAATAGATATGGCTTTATTTTAGCTTTTAGAGAACATTTTTTGGAGTAAGAGGATGGGTAGTACTCTGAGGTCCTTTTTCCCCAACGTAGAATTATTTTAAGACAGTTGATAGTTTTGTCTACCAATGCCATAAAGCAAATCTTAGGGGTAAGAGAGCTTTTGACATTTTCTCCAAAAGATTCTTAGTAAAAGTAATGTCCACATACCCTTAAAAAGTAAATGTAAATGCATTAACAGATGGGATTTTGAGATTAGCTAGCTGTCTCCTCAAAGTTGTCAACCTTTGAAGTACTCATTTTTGTTTAATAAATAATTATCACGCGTTAACTGTATGTCAGGGCCTATTCAGGGGCTTTACCCACACTAATTTGACTGTCCAAACCCCTCTGAGGAAGATACCGAGGGAGAAATCTAGACACAGACCAGTTATGTAACTGCACAAAGTTACATGGCTAATAAATGACCAAACTGAGATTCAAACAAATGTAGTCTGGCTCCAGAACAGGTGCTGAATATGAAATGTGCTTGCAACAGAAGCGTTGGATATTTATCCATGAGCTTGTAAGAAAGTATAAGGAGTGTGTATTGAAGAAGAATGGACAGATCCAGCATAAAAGGGCCCAGAGAGTAAAAAGTGGGCCTTTTGGACTTCTCTGCCTTCTCTTGAGTATGGGATTCTACTCCTATTTTTTTCCCTATCATAATTTAAGGATTGTTGCTTGTTGCTAAGAAGTTCCAGGGTATTAAGAAGAGTGCTAATGACATCTTCTCTTATTAGGAGGTAGATTTGCTACCAAACTGCATCCCAGAATGGTTGGTATCCAGTGAAAGAAACTCGTGGGTTGGTTTTAACCCAAGGCTGCATTTATATTATTTTTTTTCTCTTTTATTATTGCTTTAGCAATTCTCCTCTGTCTTTCTATATTACTCACTCTTGTATCTAAGGAAGACATTCTTCCTTAACCTACTGTAATTCCTTTCAATTAAAAAAAAATCTACACACCCTCTTTCTAAGACGATTTAAGGTGATACTCAAAATGACATAAAGTACAACACAGTAAGATTAAACGAGATAAGGAAAATAATGATATAAAAATTAGCAGACGCTAACGATGAATTAATACTATTAATTTTCATGTATACTTAGAAGTGATGGGAAGCAAATGGAATTATAATCTTTGAGTGATCAACACAAAAAAAGGGAAATATAGAGTAAAATATAGTGTTCTTCAGGTTAGGAAAGATTCGTAGACAAATGTATAGTAATTCCTATGCTTCAGAGAGAGCCTTCTGTAGTTCTTCTTAAAGAGATATTGTGTGAAGTGTAATGACTATCATCTGCAATACTCACAGTAAATATGAAAGAGAAATTCACTAGACTTTCTTAAAATGACCTCCATTGGGGTCTACAGCCTAAAATTCAAGGAAAACACAACACGGCAACCCTAAGGACCAACATGATGGGGCCCATGTATGCAGCTCATTATTTTGCCTGGATTCCAGAATGAGATTTAGTGTATTTGCAGAAGAAAGTTCAAGATTGTCTGACAAGTGCTTCAAGTCTGGATATAATGTGGCAGTGAATAAGGAGAGATTTATATGGGTTCTAGGTTCTGATCAAGATTATTTTTAAAATTAAATGTTTTTTCCCTATTAGAGTATAATGAAGGCACTGTGATTTAGAAATTGTATATGCATCCTTCTGAGAGTAGATATCAACTGCTATAGTTTTTGGTCAATATACATAGAAGATAGGGTGTTTGAATCTCAAGCCAGCTCAGGGGGAAGTAATTTAAAGATGACAAAATTTGCAAAAGCAGATTTTATTTATTTATTTATACAAATTACACTGTGGGACAGCTGGTGACTGGCTTTCTTTCTGCTTTCCTTCATGGCTCCTTTATGTGCATCTTCCTTCTGTTCTATGTTTAACACAAATTCTACACAAGCAAACCTTAGACTGATAATGTGCTTATGTGTGTGTCTGCATCTAGGCAAAGGAAACAAAAAGATTGTATCATTCCCTTGACAGTGTGAGCCCCTTGGGTGATATCCCCAGTTGATTTGCAATGTAAATTTACCCAGCAAATGCAAACATGTGTCCTTTCCCCCAGAGATTACTAATATCTTCTATCCCATTTTTCTACCTGTTCCTCACCGCTGAGGAACAGGGACATCAGGATGTCAGCATGTCCCATCTCCTCCTGTCTCCTCTGGGGCATGTTGGTTGGTTATGTTCTGCCTTCCTTTCCTTCATCATCTCCCTTCTGACTACCTCTCTTTCCCCTCAGCATTCTCAATTCTTTCCCACTTTCAAAAAGAAGGTAAATAAAATGATAGGGAAAAATGACCTTCTGAAGGCCTTATCCTGAGAGAAGTAATACCACTTCTCTCAGCTGGGTATAAATACTATTTTTTAAAAGTTATCTTTAATTTACTTCTGGGTTGAATTTCTGTTTCCTGCATTCATTTAACCGATACATAATTGTAATTTTTTATCTTTTTCTCTGAAACATAAAATGTCTAAATGCTGAGTTTGCTTAAAGTGAGAATGTTGGTGATTTGGAGATAATTACTAAATTTGACAACTGAGGATACATTCATTTTATTTTCCACAAGCAGTTTTATTTGAACAGAAGTGTTTTGCTGTTCGTTATATAAACTTGGGAGTTTGTAGAAAATGCACCCTGGGTTATACCAGGTTAGTCATATTGACAAGAACCGGTTTTTGTTATCCAAAGTTGACAATATGTTTTAAAAGTCATGATTCTGAATCTTCCTGATCAAAGGAAAAGAAAACAAAAACCTTTTTCCTATTGCTGTTCTTCTACCGGCACATAAATACTTTTCTGTTTTGTTTTTATAAGATAATGCATCCCAGGAATGTAAAAAATAGCATTTTCTTTTGCATGTTCACACTTTTACAGATGCCTGTAGGGTATTTGTAAAAATAATTTGACTAGAAGTTAACTTTTCAGGCAGATTAGGATATCAAAATAGATGATTAATATCAGATTACCTATAAATGCTATAAAAGAAATGTTTAAAATTTATACAATAAAGTCTTAGATTTACTTTCTGTACATACAGCTTGTTTGAAGCTACAAATAATTTTGTGAGATTTTAGAGTCCTAACTGATTTACTTAACAACTGCTTCTGCAGCTTTTTCCTTGATACTTCACATTATACCAGCACACAGTTTTACAATTCTGTGGTGTGAAGTACTTACACTGTTAGTTCAGACATTTTACAGAATCAATTTTGGACATTTGGTGTTACATAACTCCTGGTTCAACTTGACAAAATTAATCTCTGATCACCAGTCAGCAAATATATAAGGGGGAAAAATTTATAAGTCCTAATTTCTAGAAAAGGCAGTTTACTTTATGTAGCTAAAAATGTATGGCTTAATTTTTATATTAAACCAGACTGTATATAACCAATCAATTGAACAACGTAGATGACAACTAGAGGAATACTCAGACCTTCCTTATAATGGTTTTGAGGATGAGATGAAAAACAGGAAGCACCTAGCAGAGTTTGGCGTGTCATAGATACTGAAAGTGAGCCAATAAATGGATACATAACCACAGATTATATTAGTATTGCAATTGTATCTTCAAACCAAGGTCAGAATGTTTTGCAATGCAGAATCTGATTGTCATGCGTTGTCTCAGTGAGTCTAAAAGGGTGTGCCCTGAATGACTTTCCACAAGCAGTTTTATTCGAACAGAAGTGTGAAGTACACTCACTTCACAGCAGCACGTCCTCATTCTCCTTAACCCTCTCTGCTCATTCTTTTGCCCTTGTCCGACAGGAACTGTGCATCTCCGCTCTCACTCTAATTCCCTGCTAGACTCGAAGCACCTTAGATGAGCTTGTGGAACCCAAGATGTCTCAGTTTTAACCTGTCACTGCTGTCTTGATCTTTTTTATTTCTTTTTAACAGTATTTGTTTTTTCTAGTTATTCAATTGATACCTTTTCAAAGGAAATTGTGAGAATACAGGAGTATGTAAAGAAAGGAAATAGAACTCATAATCCCCATAATTATTAACTGTTAACATTTAGGTATTTTTCCTATCTTATTCCCTTTTTTTCCTAATACATTTTTAATACATTTTTTCTAATACGTCATTTTCCAATACATCACTGTTGACTATAGGTCTGATGTGACATGACAGATGCCTACAACTTACACATCTTGCCTTAACTGAAACCTCTTGCTCGTTGATTGCCCTCCCGGTTTTCTCCTCCCCCCAGCTCCTGGCAGTCACCATTCTACTCTTTTATTCTATGAATTTCACAATTTTATATACTTCATATAAATAAAATCATGCAGTATTGATCTTTCTTAAATATTACTTCCACGATGACTCAGCAAATAAAAGTTCAGCTCTCGGCCGGGCATGGTGGCTCATTCCTGTAATCCCAGCATTTTGGGAGGCCGAGGTCGGAGGATCACTTAAAGTCAGGAGTTTAAGACCAGCCTAGCCAACATGGCAAAAGCCCATATCTACTGAAAAAAAAAAAAAATTAGCCTGGTATGGTGGCACACGCCTCTAGTCTCAGCCACTCGGGAGGCTGAGGTATGAGAATCACTTGAACCTGGGAGGCGGAGGTTTGCAGTGAGCCAAGATAGTGCCACTGCGCTCCAGCCTGGGTGACAGAGTGACACGCTGTAACAGTAACAACAACGACGACGACAAAAATTTAGCTCTCACTTGTCTGCCCTTACAATTAGAATCCAAAAACCTATGCATCTTATTTTCCACTTCTCATCGGCATGCCTTCTCTGTTTCTGTCTGGCTTTTCTACTTCCTGTGGTGAACTGTGCTTCTCATGACTGGGAATTCATTCTAGCTTCCATTTCCATGAGGGCATGTCTCCCTTGTCTGGAATGCCCTCCATTTCATCCCCTAAGTCATAAACAACACTACTCTGCTGTCATATAAGCATACTTGAAGTTTTATGTTTATTTCTAGTCGCAAGTTATTTGACATTCTTTCCATAAAGAGGTGATGCTGGTGTCCCCTACCCTTGCCTGTGGGCAGGCTGTGGAATGCTCTGGGATAGAGCAGAAAGGACACTGGACCAGTTTCCAGTCCTGGGCCTCAGGTGATGGGCAGTTTCAGCCTTCCTTCTCCTGGAGCGTTCATTCTTGATGTGCCAACCCACCCCATAAAAAGTCCGACTACCCTGAGATGGTCCTGTCCTCTTTTATTAAAGCCCTGCCGTGGTTCTTGTCTTTTATTTATGTTTTCTTTTGAGACTTTCCCTAAAGCAGTCATCTCCAAAGTAGGATGTAAAAAACAATCTATTTGAGTGTAGCAAGCAAATATCATAGTTTGCAATGCCATGTATTATTGTTACATAATTTAAAATTGCTATTTGGTTCATCATGTACATGAAAATAGTAAATAACTTGTAACATGTGCTTGCATTTATATTGCAAAAATGCATCTATTTGAGATACGTCCATAAATATTTTTAATGATAGAGTTGCTTTGCTAAAAAGTCCAAAATCCAGGGGCCTAAACCACCCTAAACCTGTGTGCGTTTGTGTGTTCCTGTGCTTCCTGAAAGAAGAGGTGTAATTAATATCTAGTGTAGCCTTGCAAGTCCCTGAAATATACAGGATGCACAAATAAAAGAGAGATGAGCCAAAGTCTCTCCATGGAGAATTCAAAATCTGTGCCTTTCATTTTATTTATTTTTCAAAAATCTAATTCAATTTTTTTAGGTGTCTACAAAATTTTTTATGTAAATGTCTATTAATAAGATTAAGATATAAAATGGAGATACGATGTTTTCTAAGCTTTATTTAGACAGAGATCAAATCTATGAAACATTCATGGTTAGGCTAGTCCGGCTGATATAAAAGATTTTCATGTCTCAGTTCACAGAGAGCTTATTGTCTGTGCTCTCTGGGGGTAAGTGAGGTAACAAGGAGAACTTTCTGGGCTTATGAGATAGCAAAGAAAAGCAAAGATCTGGAAATGGCATGAGACATTTATAATCTGTTAAGTTAGTCTTTTTGGCTACAACATAAGATATGTGTAAAGAAAAATTCGAACTAAAATTATAAGGATGAAATAGGAATAAAGAGTCTTGAATGATAGACAGGGCAAAGAGTTGAAATATTCCTCCATAGGCAGAGAGGTTTTTTGACACAGCCAAGCAGACAGCTTAGAAAGATGTCAATGTAGCACTGATGGTGGCTTGCTCTTCAGTTTCTCTGTGATGTGATCTTGCCTTTGTTTGCCATCAGTAACGCTGTGTTTGTCTTCTCTTCCATGCAAACCAGGAACTGTATAAAATGACAGGTCACTTCCTTAACTTCTGTATCTTCATGGTCCATGATTTAGGTTCAGGTGATTCCTTATCATATAATTCCAAGCTTTTGAATCTGAGTGCTAAAACCTACAGTTGATAAACAAAGTGGGATTGAACTGCGTGGGTTCACTTATGTGAGAATGTTTTCAGTAAAAGTTATACAAAGTGTGTAAAAGTTACATCTCTCCTGCTTCTCCTTCTACTTCCCCTACCTCTCCACTTCTGCTATCCAAAGACAGCAAGACCAACCCCTCCTCTTCCTCCTCAGCCTACTCACCATGAATACCTTGAGGATGAAAGGTGTGATGATCCATTTATTGATGATCCATTTATGATGATCCATTTCCTTTCTTGTTTGTTTGTTTTAAGACAGTCTTGCTTTGTCACCTAGACTGGAGTGAAGTGGTGTGATCTCAGCTCACTGCAACCTCCACCTCCCAGGTTCAAGCAATCCTCCTGCCTCAGCCTCCCAAGAAGCTGAGACTACAGGCGCCCACTACCATGCCCAGCTAAATTTGTATTTTTAGTAGAGACAAGGTTTCTCCATGTTGGTCAGGGTGGTTTCGAATTCCTGACCTCAGGTGATCCACCTGCCTCAGCCTCCCAAAGTGCTGGGATTACAGGTGTGAGCTACCACCCCTGGCCCATTTCCATTTAATGGAAAGAAAATATCTCTTCTTTTTCTTATGATTTTCTTGGTAACTTTTTTTTTCTTTAACTTATCTTACTGTCAGAATACAGTATATAGAACGTACAACAAACAAAATATGTGAGTCGATGATTTGTGATATCAATAAGGCTTCTACTCAACAATAAAGAATAGTTAAGTTGCAGGGGACTCAAAAGTGATATATATATATATTTAAATCAAAAGTTACATGTGCAGGGGGTTACCACCTCTAACTCCCACATTATTTAAGGATCAACTGTATTTCTAAAAAGATGTATTCTTAATTTTCAATTATTAGGTAGTATAGTATAATAATTTTATATAGATGGGGTCTTTCTCTGTTGGCCAGGCTGGTCTCAAACTCTGGGCCTCTAGCAATCTCCTGCCTCAGCCTCCCAAAGTGTTTGGATTACAGGCATGAGCCATCATATCTAGCTGCATTTAGTATTTTTAATTATAAATTACACATCTATTAAGCTTATTTTGGTACACAAAAATTCTATAATATTTATGGTACTGGCTGTATTACAGAAATGAGGAAACTAGCTAAGAGGTTTCAATCAGTGTCTCATCATCACCTACATGATGAAATGCAGAAGTGGGAGCAATGTTCAGGATTTTGGACTCCTCCCTTTGTGCCTTACCTAGTCACTCTTAAAGGTACTATAATCCTGGAGTAAGAGTGGCATATTTTTTGAAATAATAAAGAAATGTTTTGTTGTTGTTCTCTTTAAATGGGTTGTCAAATACACTGATTTTGTATTTGTTCTTTAATATCATATACTTAGCAATTAAGAAAGTAACCCCATCACTTTAAGAATTCCATCCCTAGGGACTTCAAACAAACTTCATACATTGAAATTGAGTGCTTGCTTTTCCTTTTTAAAATTGTATTTGTTTTAAATTCTCTGTGACGAACAGGCTTCAGTCATGACTGAATGAGTAAATATCATTGGTGTAAATGTGTCTAGTTCTTAAGCCAGAGATAAACAGACATTTGAAAAACGGGGTACAGACATTTGAAAACAGGGTATGGGATTGCTGTGGTAGCGGACGTGTTCTATAAGCCTACATATCAGCTTTATTTTCATTTGTGCAGCTGTAGCGCCGTCACTGAATCGCACACACATTTTTGATGAGTTAATTCAAATCTTGGGTTAAAGTGGGTTATGATTAATGTCATGCTTTTCTCTTGCTTGGAGGGTTGGATCACTTTTATTTTCTGTATTTCCCGAGTGTCATCCTTAAAATAGAATTCATCGTTTTCTCCACCAATTTTCCCTACCCCTCCCAATGTTATTCCAAGAGGAAAAGATGACAAAATGTGATCATTTGTCTTCTCAGAGTCTGAGGGTGTTAAGGAGCTCAGAGTGCTAAAACAGATGGAATTAAGCTAAAACCACATGGCCCTTACACTTTCTTCTTTAAAAAGCTCCAAAACTTGGTCTTAGTAATGGAATAGACTTTGATATCATTGTGAAAGGCATATATAAATCTCTGCTTCTCCATACTCTGACTCACTCAGTGTTATCCCAGGGTTCAAAACATCCATTTTGGATCAGTCATTGAGAAAGGCTCAGTAGACTTTCCCTGAAATGTAGCCATGATTTTTTTTTAATTGATAAGAGTAACAAGACATATCAAGTTACAAGATGATTACTAATGTTTATCAGAAGCTTTTGACTTTTGAAACAATAGAGATGTCTTCATTTGCCTTTACTCTTGGAATATGTTTCTACCATTATAATGGTAAATACATATTTTCTATGAGTAATGACTCAGTATGTACTTATTTTAAAGTATAATTTTTCTTCCTTGGAAAATTAAATTTGCTGAAGTTAATGTTTGGCATTATGTTTTTGGCAAAATGAAGGTGATGGTTGCCAATCCTATATGAATGAAATTTGCTATTTTAGGAGGAATTTTTGTTAACTTCTAGAAACAGCAGTCAGGTCTTTAAATTCTATGCTTTTAGATGGTGCACTCAAGTATTTAGAGCAATACCATTTTACTGTTTAGCATTTGACATATTGAAATTTAAAACAGTGAAAATTAGATGTTAGTCCTATGATTTTCTCTTTGAATTTATTGTCATAATATGCTTTAAATGATTCATTTGTAATGACTTTGTATCTTCTTGTGTACTAAAACCATTGCAAGCATTCGGCAGGACCCTGAACTCAGGCATCGGCCATGTGGCTCCCTAAGGTCACTCTCCTAGCCAAATTGGGAAAGATATGACTAGAAGTTCACATAAAACAGGAGATAATGCTACACAAGGGGAATAAATCCATTAGCAGATAATTATCAGTAAATAATATCAATAGACTAATATGTTTCTACAAAAGGAAAAATTATGCTGAATTTTATAGACACCGGAATTCACAAGGGAAGACCAAAGGTCCTTAATTCATATAAAAGGCAAGTGGAGAAGAATATAAATTATACTAGATGTCAGAATGCCTGAGTTCTAGTCTGCAATTCATATCTATCCAACAAGGAAATCTAGATTATTTATTCAACCTGGTCTCGGATCTACGCCCTCGAAATTAGCTTATTTTATAGGATTATTACAGAGGATCAGATGATACAATCTATATTAAAGTGCTTTTCACTTTTCTGTCTCCACCCAGAATTGATCATACCTGTGTGTCTCTGTCCCCTCCTCCCATACCCTGCGTGTGCAATTTATTAAACCCACTCAATTTTAAGTGTTTCTCTTCCTGTTGGACTGTGAGCTCCCAAAGGTCTGTATGTTAATCTTCTTGGTATCCTCAACACCTGGCATATAGAAGGTTTTTGAACAAATGCACATTTGAGGAACAAACATTTTTACGATCATTACTACCACATGAAAGTCTTCAACCTGGTGGTTAGTTGTATGGGGTATATTTTAGACACAAGCCTTGAGCACTTTTTTTTTTTGAGATGGAGTCTCACTCTGTCACCCAGTTTGGAGTGCAATGGCATGGTCTCTATTCACTGCAACCTCCACCTCCTGGGTTCAAGTGATTCTCCTGCCTCTGACTCCTGAGTAGCTGAGATTACAGGCACCCACCACTACACCTGGCTAATTTTTGTATTTTTAGTAGAGATGGAGTTTCACTGTGTTGGCCAGGCTGGTCTCCAACTCTTGACCTCAGGTGATCTGCCTGCCTCAGCCTCTCAAAGTGCTGGGATTACAGGCGTAAGCCACCGCGCCTGACGAGCCTTGAGCACTTTCTCAGATTCCTTGGACAGTGTCCTTCTTTTCAAAAACGCCATGCATTTCCCTGACTTATGCTCACCTCTGCCCTTGCCTAGGTCTTTGAACTGACTGGAGTCTCAGGTGAAGCCCTACGTTTGTGTCACCTTTACACCCTACCCACTGAGCCCTATCTGTGCCATTCAACCTGTAGTAGACAGAATATTGGTCCCCAAAATATATGTCCAAGTCCTAACCTCCAGTACCTGTGAATGTGAACACATTTGGAAGTGGGGGATTTGCAGATGGAATTAAAGATCTTGAGATGAGATCATCCTGGATTTAGGGTGGGACCTTAAGGCCAAAGACAGTGTTATTATAAAGAGAAAGTAGAGGGAGATTTGAGACCCAAGGGAAAGCACAGAGGAGAAGGTGATGTGAAGATGGGAGCATACAGTGACGCCACTGGAAGCCAAGGAGCACTAGGGGTGGCCAGCAGCCTCCGAAAGCTGACAGAATGTAAAACAGATTCTCCCTGAGAACTCCAGAAGAAACCATGAGTGCCCACACTTTGATTTCAGACCTTGGGCCACCAGTGCTGGGAAAAGATACGTTTCTGTTGTCTTAAGCCAACCAGTTTGTGGTAGTTTGCTATGGCAGCCCTAGCAGAAAAATACACATCCCTCTGCTCTGATGGAAAATGTTACCCTGTGGGCCTTGGATCTGGGTTGTGGCATGACCCTCAAGAGGCCCAGGGAAGCAACCCAGAACTGCGGAGGTGTTCACATGCAGTGGTATGAACCTTAACCAACTGCAAACAGGAGGGAGCCAGTCAAACAGTTTCCCCTGCCCTCCTCCTTGGACTGCACCATGGTGTCATTTCCTCTTGCAGTCTTTCAGGGAAAGCCTTAGTGCCCGCCGGTCACATCTGTCGAGCCAGCTGCATTCTTTCTTCCCAGGTCACTGTGTAGGAGAAGCCAGTGCATCCCGTCACATCACATGACATTGTTTTGTGGTTTTATTTTGCCTCATTTCCTTTTCTCCTCTCACTGTCACCATCCTCAAATTGCACCTCCCCAATTAAGTGTCAGTATTTTTTTTTTTAAATCTTTCCTTCAGGCTCTGGTTTATAGAAGACTTTGCTAAAAAAGTGCATGGATTAAGTTAAGAATTATAAAGAGGCTTTACTTTTTTATTACATTCACTTCCTGCAAATTTTCTGCTGAAATAAAATACTTTCCAGTGGAAACAATCTTCAGGGGCTGAGTTTCCAGCCGAGTATCAAATCAAACATTTATACAAACAAGATTTCCTGTTACATATACAAAAACCGTGTATCTTTCTAATGTCTTAAATAATTCTAAGAAATAGTCATAAATTCGCTGTGTTAATTATATAACTCAATGAATCACTAATTATCTTTTGAAGAATTTCAAAATAATTTATGTGTTTATAATAGTAAATTTTAGTTAAATATTTCACTGTTGCTGGCCTTTTTCTTTTTCTATCAAGAGTGGTGTCACTACCTTAGCTGAGCTGGAGGAGACAGCTGAGCTACCAGGTGGCAAGGAGTAAATGAAAACTACAAGCCTCGATTGACAGAGTAAAGATGTTAATTACGTGATACATTATATTTTAATAGTGGAAGCAAGAAGCTAAAACCTGAGAATCGCTGACACCCCAGGTCCATTGTCCCCATGGAATGAGGCACAGTTGAGAGTCGGGTAGATCTGTACGGACTTGGGGTTGTCTCATTGCTCAGAGATCCTGGACAAAAGCCTCTGGCACTTTATATCGACCCTGGGATCAGAGGCAGGGAGAGGAGGAAGGGCTAGGAGTGGGAAAATACTGGGTAGTGAGAATAGGGAAAGTATCTTCAAGATTTCTTCCTTCTCACCCCTCCCCGTGAGGTCTCATCAGAGGCCTCATGAGGAGGGCCTCTGCCCAAGTCCTCAGAGGAAGAGACCTAGGAATGAAGGCCCCGGGCCTAGGAATGCACCCATGTTAAAGGCCTGGCCGTGCGGGGAAGCCTGAGGCCTTGACTGCATTCCCTTCAGAGACTGTGAGGCCTGGGCTGTACACCACGCCTGGAGCAGGAGGCAGCTTCCCTGGGAGGCCTGCCCCACAAAACCTGTGTAATTGCCTGTGGGGAGGCCTGAGGAATCACACACGTGTTATTATCCAGGTGCTGGACTCCTCTGTTTGTTGTTGTTGTTGTTATTTTGTTTTGTTTTGTTGTTTGCCTGTAGGAGGGAGACTCCAATACATCAAGAGTAACCAGATACTCAGCAAAAGGCTTCCTAGCATTCTATGCATTTATTATATGATGTCCAATATCACTTCGTAGGCAGATAGAACACAAGAGAATGCAAGCTTATTAGCACCGAAGAAAGGGGCTTATTACGTATAAGATAGCTTATTACATAGCTCTATTGTTCTTCTGAGGCTTCATTTGTGGCCCATCCTGTCTTGTAGATAGCCCTGATTGTTCCTTTCTTGTCCTCAAGTATAGGTACTGAGTTTTCTATCTTAATTAGTTTGTATCTTAACTTAGTTCTATAATTATTTCATTTTTCTTATAGATTTTATATTTGCAGCGACCTAATATTGTACATCTGTGATTCCTTCCTCCTTCCTGTAGCCAGACTCTAGAGAAAGCCATCATTGCTGGAAGCTTCTAAAGATAAATATTAGAATGATATGCCTTGCTCATTGGTAGCAAAATGCAATGTCATAAAAGGAGCAATTCTGTTCAGATGTGGCAAACTGAAGTGCCAAGACTAGACAACGTTTTTTAAAGAGCAGGTGACAACTTGCTTTTACAGATAACAGCTTTGGAGGGACATGGATGAACCTGGAGGCCATTGTCCTCAGCAAACTAATGTAGGAACAGAAAACCAAACACCACATGCTCTCACTTATAAGTGGGAGCTGAACAATGAGAACACATGGACACAGGGAGGAGAACAACACACACTGGGACTTGTAGGGCTGGCATGGGGGAGGGAGAGCATTAGGAGAAGTAGCTCATGTATGCTGGGCTTAGTACCTGGGTGATGGGTTGATAGGTGTAGCAAACCACCAGGGCACCCATTTACCTTTGTAACAAACCTGCACATCCTGCACAGTACCCCGGAACCTAAAATTAAAATTAAAATTAAGAAAACTATAGTAATTAAGGCATGATGATATTGGTGCTGAGTTATATGCAGTAAAACAATGAAGTAACAAAGGAAGATCAGAAATAGTCTCAGATAAAAAGAAATCTTGATGTGTGACAAATTGGTGTTTAAAAAGAACAGTTTTTAAAAATGGTGCTGGAATAAAATTGGCTATATATAAACACAAAGAATAAAATTAGTCCATTACCTTAAACCAACTTAACCATGCATCCCAAGTCTATTAAATACTAACTTTTAAAATATGAAAATAATATAGGAGAAAGTCTTTATGAACTCATACCATAAGAAGAAAATACTGATAAATTTAACTTAAAAAATGTAAGCATATGTAAGCAGAAAAAAAAAAAAGACTTAGGAGAGTAAAAAACAGGTCGGAGACTGAGGAAATTTATCTGTAACATGCATAACCAAACTAGATCGGCATTTAGGATAGGTAGAAAATTCCCGTAAAAAGACAACCCAATAGAAAGTTGGAGAGAAAAGAACAAGCATTTCACATAAGTGATAGCTCATTCAAATGGCTGCAAAAATGTAATATAGCCAGAACCCTCATAAAATGTTAGTAATTTTGTATAACTAATATGGAGAATAATTTGGCAATGTATAGTAAAGCAGTGTCACCCCATGGTACAGGTACTTTAATGGCAACATTGTTCATAACATTGTTCGCATTGTTCACAACTCAAACGACACTGGAAAAGAACTCAGATAAATTGTGGTGCCTTCATACTGTGGAACACTGCTTGCTGTGATACCAACTTGGATAAATATATCTCCCAAATGCAGCTAGCAAAAACAAGTAAATAAAGAGGAATTTTCAGAGACATAATGCAGTATTATACCAGTTCTATACTGTTAAGGCATATATAAATAATGTGTGTTATTTCTGTATGCACATACTTGTAGTAAATTTCAAAAAAAATGCCTGAGAAAGGTAAATATCAAATGTAGGGTAGTGTTGTTTACTCTGAGGAGAGCAACGGACAAAGAAATGATATTAGGGAAGGCTTCAATAGAATCCTCGTTGTTTTATTTGAAAAAAATAACTGAAATGAGAAAAAATGCTAATATTTAAAAGGCTGAGTGCTGAGCATGGATTTTAAATATTTTATACATAGTATTATATGTAATATTTCACAGCATGAAACAAAAAATTAAAACCATCCATATAATGACAGACAGTAACTAAAGCACTGAGATGTTACTTTTACCTATAAAATTAGAAAAGCCTTTTAAAAAAGAACTAGCAAAGATACATTGAAATATATTTCTCATAAACTTCATGGCAACTGCTAATTGGTAAAAATATTCTGAAAATTGATATGGTAGTTCTTATGCTTCATACCTTGTGCCTTGGTATTGTTTCTTCTTCCATAACTCTGTTACAAAGAAATTATTGGAAACACACTTCAGAGTGTATGAGCATGTACTGTCGTAACACATACATCACATGTATCTGTATATATTTTGATTATTGGTGTAGATGTGGGTGTATGTGTGTATATGTATGTGTGTTTGCTAATTTGTTTTTCTCAGTTTTGTCACCATGCCACCAGCATGTGGGATAATGATTGATGTCTAGTGCTTACTAAATAATAATTGTAGAATGATGTATTATGGAAATATAATGAGACAAATAATCATAAAATTAAGACAGCTTTGAGAAGTAATGTAATTATTAACAAAGGAAATAAATAACTTGATGCAAACTAATTTAGTGTAATGAAATGAAACAATGCCAACTATGTCTGATAAGTGGATTTTCTTACAGAGGATGGTCTACTGCATACAAAGAACCTGATGAAAACAAACAAACTACCCTTCTAAAAATTGTCTAAAATGATTTTTATTGAAGAGTAAATATTCACTTTTTTTTTTTTTTTTTTTTTTTGAGACCTAGTCTCGCACTGTCACCCAGGCTGGAGTGCTATGGCGCGATCTCAGCTCACTGCAACCTCCGCCTCTTGGGTTCAAGTGGTTCCCCGCCTCAGCCTTCCAAGTAGCTGGGATTACAGGCACCTGCCAACATGCTCAGCTAGTGTTTTTTTTTTATTTTTAGTAGAGACAGTTTCACTGTGTTGGCCAGGCTGGTCTCGAGCCCCTCATCTCATGATCTGCCTGCCTTGGCCTCCCAAAGTGCTGGAATTACAGGCATGAGCCACAGTGCCTGGCCAATATTCACTTTTTTAAAAATCATGAACTGATATATTGTTAACAGTAGACTGTTTATACATCAAACAAAAATAAAAGAGACAGCTAAATAAGTTTGTAATACTTAGTACTATTCTAAATTTTTGCCACAAGCAGAATTTGATACTACCTACTCACAAGAATAAGTTTAAGCTATATTTTTATGTCTGTATATGTTTGGGAGCACCAAAGTACCAGTCATATATATATATATATATATGATTAAGAGGAAGGTCTGTGAAGAACAACAATCAATTAGGAAAATGGGATAATTTAATTCCTAAGTAAAATTAAGCTGACGAATTTTGTACAGTCCGGTTAAGGGATAATTAAGAACAAATCATCCATGTTGTATGTGTGAAGGATAGACACAAGTAAGAATGTAACCGGAAGAAAATAAGAGCCATACTAGTAAAACTATTATGTTAAAAAATAATATTTATATTGATATCAACAGTGTTACATCATGTTCAGAATGTACCCTGATGTGGTGTGATGAAAATGACAGTTTACCTATAGAGGAGTCATCCTTAAAACCATAACCCAATTCTAATAATCAGAAAAACTCTGGACAAATTCCAGTCATGGGCAGTGAGAGAAGAGTCTTACAAATTACTTGACTAATACTGCTCAAAACTTTCGAGGTGATCAAAAATAACCAAGAGGACCTAAGGAGCTACAACAACTAAATCTAATGTACTATCCTGGATGGGATCTTGGAATAGAAAAAGACATTAGTTAAAAACTAAAGAAATCTGAATAAACAATGGAATTTAGTTAATAGCAGTGTATCAACATTAATTCATTGATTATAACAAATATGAATGTAACATGCTAATAATAGGGAAAACTGGTAGGGAAATATGAAAACCTGCATTATCTCCTCAATTTTTCTGTAAATCTAAAACTTCTAAAATATAATATTAAAATATTTATGACATTAGTAACAAGTTCTTAGTGTTTGGATTGTCCATATGTTTTTCAAGATACAGTCAAAGCTTATTAGCTTCAACATTGAAAATGATGGCATAGAGTGGGTGGTGCAGATTTGAAATTCTGTGGTTGAGGATTGTGAGAAAGTCATCCATTTGGTCTTTCCCAATCATGATGTATAGTCTTCCTTTAAAAATGAGCTTCTAGTACAAGGTATTATACTAAAAGTAAAGAGAAAAATGAACATCATTTCTTTGGATTCTTAAAGCACAGTTACTTCTTACTATTTGTTTTTTTGTATCCTAATAAACTATCAGTGGAAATTATTTGACTCTAAATGGTTATACCACCACGTGGGCCTTCATCACGGGAGGACAAAATTGCTGGTTTCTCACACTATAAAACCTGTTTAGTAATAAACTGAATGCCTTGATTATTTTCACATCAGTTGTCACATTGCAGAAATCTATGCAAAAATCCTCTGAGAGATATCTCCCTTTTGAAATATGTCAGTGAAGATTCAGATATAGATGTAGATATAATTGTGAATAAAAGTCACTACATATAGGATATCTGCAATGTTGAGAACAAGGATGGGATATCATTTCACGTCAATTAAAATAGCTTTTGTCTAAAAGGTACTTTTTAAAAGCATGTTGATTACATTTTCAAATAATGTGCTCAAAGTTTTCTTCAACCTCCACGTATATTTTCCAGAGAAGTACCTTTAAACTGAAATAAATAGTCGCATTGTTAGGCGACAAAATAATAAAAATGTGCTTCAGAGTAATCAAGAAGTCAGGAAACACAGGGAAAATAAAGTAATTTTTTAATTTTTATTTTAGGGGGACAAGGGACTAGAGGACACAAAAGGTCACTACAAGGATAGGAGGAGTGATTTATGTATTGGAAGTCAAATGGAAGTTAGACCCATAGAGTGTCCAGGGAAGTGCATTCTGGCCTTTTGAATCAGCATGTGCAAAATTTCTGAGCTAAAGTCGCATAGTGAATTCATAAAAGTCCACCAAATTCTTTATTACTTAAAATGTGATTAAAACAAACAGAATAAAAGTGAATTAAATTAGTGCACCTTAGGTTAAATATGTGACTCAACCCCTTTTTAGCCATATGAATTAAGCAAGATATTTAATCTTTCTCTGCCTGAGTTTTCAAATCTAAAATTGAGGCAAGGCTAGCAATCATTCCATAATGTCATGAGGACTGGAACGTTAATATAAAGAGAGCACATAGAGAAATGCCTAGGGAAGTTCCAATTTAGGTTAATATTTAGAAAATTGTAGAAGATTAACAATGAGAGAAATCTAGTTATGCTACAGTACATAGGTTTTAAAATTTATTCAAGACTTGGCAAAGCAAAGACACTTAAATGAACTGAACATCTAGAAATGTATTAAGAGTCCCTGGGCCACATTTGATTTCAGAGAAGCAACAAGAGAAAGGAATCTGGCAGTGAAGGGGTAAGAAGAAATGAGCCAAATGTTAATCAACTTTAAATATCTACATGGAAGCTCATGTAGTGGCTTAGAATCCTGAAGAAACCCCAGCTTCACAATCAGTCTGCATCCACCCATTTACTTTTCTCAATGGGCCTTCACTGATGGTACAGAACCTTTTCCACTACAAGGCTGAGGACCTGGCTGAAAATCTGAGACATGTCTGAGGAAGCTGAGCAAAATTCCTTTAGAGAACTTTAGGTCTTCACCGAGTACAAAGCAGAAGAGTCCAAAGGCTGCAGAGAAGCAGGAGAGCTGAGTAACACCCCTTGGAAGTACTCTGGAAATTAACAAATACAACTAGTAACTGCTTAAGGCTTTGAAAGGAGCTGAGAAACATTCCCTTGAGTGCTGCTGCACAGCAAGGCTGATCGAAGCTGGAGCAGTACTGAGAAGGGACAGCTAGGATAACCCAGGAGTAGTGCTGGAGAGAACTTGAATTCCCTGGTGACTTAAAGAGCTCATAGCAAGTTTGTAAAGCAGTTAAATGTCTCTCACAGCGGGGAAACCAGTTGAGTGGGCTTCAACCAAAAGTGGTATCTGAAGTCTTGCTCAGCTACTTGGGAGGCTTTTGCAGGAGAATCACTTGAACCTGGGAGGTGGACATTGTATCACTGCTCTCCAGCCTGGGTAACAGAGTGAAACTCCATCTCAAAAAAAAAAAAAAGAAAAGAAAAAGAGAGAGAAACAGCAATCTACAGATCTAATAACTTAATAAATGCAGGAAACCTTAACAGTTTAAATACAAAGAAAACCACACTATGTGCACTATAGTCAAACTGCTGTAACCAAAGATGAGAAGGAAATCGTGAAAGCAGCCAGAAAATGAAAGGCACACATCATCTGTAGGAGAACAAAGATAAGGACAGCTAACTTTACATCAGACCCAATGGAAGCCGAAAGACAATGGAACTACATTTTCAGAGGGCTGAAAAATAATCCAGAGGATAAGTTTTTCTCAATAGTGGGGATCAATTCTGAGAAATGTGTTCTTAGGCGAGTTCATTATTAGGTAAACATCATAGAGTATGCTTACTCAAGCCGAGATGGTGTAACCTACTATAAACCTAGGCTATGTATTAGAGCCTGCTGCTCCTACGCTACAAGCCTGTGCAGCCTGTTACTGTGTGAATACTGCAGGCAATTGTAACACAATGGTAAGTATCTGTGCATCTCAACGTAGAAAAGTTACAATAAAAAATACAGCATAAAATATAAAAATAGTACATTTCTAAAGTGCACCAGCAGTCAATCAAGCTTGCAGGACTTGAAGTTGCTCTAGGTGAGTCAGTAAGTGACTAGTGAATGAATGTGAAGGCTTGGGACATTGCTATATACTACTGTGGACATTATAAATGTTGTCTATTTAGGCTACACTAAATTTACAGATAAAGTAATTGTGCTATGATGTTACAAAGGCTATGGTGTTACTAGGCAATAAGATTTTTTCAGCTCCACTATAATCTTACAGGACCATCACTTTATATGCAATCTGTAGCTGACTGAACCATGATTATGCATTCCAGGACTGTATGTTATCCTAAAAATCTACATCTAGAAAAAAATGAGTATGAAATAAGATATTTTCAGGCAGACAAAAGCTAAAACAATTTGTCAACAGCCAACTTGCACTAAAATGAAATACTGAAGAAAGTGATTTATTCCGAAAGGAAATTACACCAGATGAAAACTCCTATCTAAAGGAAAAAAAGAAAAAAAAATGAAAACCAACAATAAGGGTAATTATGTAGGTAAAAACAAAGGAATATATTTTGAGAAAGTGTGTGTGTGTGTGTGTGTGTGTGTGTGTGTGTGTGTGTGTGTGTGTTTGTATCTTTAAGGGCCTGTTCAAAGATTTGATGTAATGGTGTACTGTGAGATTCATAGTACATGAGCAATACTTATATAATACTTAATGCAGTCCTAGAAAAATAAGATATGATTTCTGGAGTTGCCTCCTGTGTGCCAGGTAATGTGAAATGTAACTTCATTTTGACTCAGGTAATCCTATAATGGCCCCAATTTTATAAGAATCCAAGGCTCAGATGAGTGAAATAACTTGTCTAGTATTCTACAGCCACTAACTTGCAGAGGGAGGGTATTAGCCCTTGCTCCCTTGTAAACTAAAATGTATGAATAAGATTTTAACATTATTTACATGAACAGAAGACAGAAAATAAATTGATTTTAGGTATGGGAAACTTTAAAAAATTATAATGTTTCCATTCAATGGATTTGGCAGCTGTTAAAAAGAATGGGGTACATCTAAGTGTGATGACCTGGAACAATATTCATGACATATAATTTTGAATGAAAAAAAATCAGGTTGAGTATAGTAACCTATATGTTTATACATGCATATATGCATATATGTATGCTTTTATGCACAGACATAAACATGTACACACATAAAGAATATCTCTTAACAATGCATATGGACTGCCAATAGATTTTGAATTTCAGAAGAAGTATTTTATAACTTTTGAATTAGGGATTTTTTACTGCACTTTATTTTTTACTTTCTATTAGCACTGTTTACATTTGTGTATATACTGGGGTTTTCTTTCAATGTAAGACATCCAAGTTTTTAATAAGTAATACCTTTGCTCATTTTATTACACTAAATTTGAGGATTTATAATATGAATTTATTGGGATAGAGGTCATATTTTCTGTTTTTATTTTCTTTGAACCTGGGCAATTCCCTGATAGATAGGCACTAATATTTGCTGAACTTTCAATTAAAAGGACATTGGTGATGTTGAAGAGCTAAATTTCATTGAAATATTGGTAAGAGAGACAAACACAGAAGTAAGTAGGATTACTTAGAATAACATGTAATGTTGGAGGTGATGTTTGAATAGCTACTTACTGGATGGGTAGTATTTTGGGGGCTGAAATACAAGGTATATCACTATAGGCAGTAAGAGTAATACCCACAGAGATGGAGAGGCAGAAAAGTACAGGTATGTGTTGGTGTAATAGAATCTTTGGGGGGAAATAACGAACTGGTAAAGTAAATGGTGCTGTATTATGGAGTGAAGAGGAGTCATTGATAAGTTTTGAACAAGGTGAACATCAAACATAACATAGTTCATAGCTTGAGGAAGATTAATCCAGCGAGCAAGAACAACTCCTCCTCCTCCTCCCTCCTCCTCCTCCCTCCTCCTCCCTCCTCCTCCTCCTCCCTCCTCCTCCTCCTCCCTCCTCCTCCTCCTCCCTCCTCCTCCTCCTCCCTCCTCCTCCTCCCTCCTCCTCCCTCCTCTTCCTCCCTCCTCCTCCTCCCTCCTCCTCCTCCTCCCTCCTCCTCCTC